>NC_034196.2:33113537-33413537 GCF_002021735.2 Oncorhynchus kisutch
CCTTATCGTGGCGTTCCCCTTTATTCTTCCTGTCTTTCTCTGGTTCCTCGTCAGACTCCTCTGGGCTCTTGTGTTTCTTCCTCTTCTTCGCTCCGTCTGGCTTGGTGTCTCCGCTGGCGTCAGACTTGCTCTTCCCTTTCGGTTTTGGCTCCTTTTCCTCCACGTCGCAATCCACCTCTTCAGTTTCCTCCGTTCCTGCAGTTTTTTTCTCTTTTGAGGGCATATTTTATTCATCCGCTTCCCTGGCCTTCAGTTTCGTAAGAGCTTCCTTGAGTTTCTGGAGGTGTAAGACAATTCATTTGACCCGTGGCGGCAGGCCGCGCAGTGGCCCCTGGGTACACTGGACTGGACTGGCTGGTGTGTGGGTTTGTGGGAGGAGGGTGCTGGGGCCGCAGGGAGCTCTGTCTGGCTAGGAGCGCTCCTCCTGGGGCAGGGCCGCCAACACGCTCTGCTCATGAAAAATTACTGGCTTCACGTGACCCACAGGAGAAAGCCCTGTGAAAAAGGAGCCTTGCCGAGAGAACTTATCCTCTCTGCCCTGCGCTGTGTTCTCCATTATTCATAGTGTCAGGATCGCTTTACGGGCCGGGGGCGTCTCGCTTTTACCTATGTGCACACTCAAGCACACGTACACTCACACACCTACAAGCACAAACACAACACACACCCCTCTCCACCACCTAACACACCTGGACACACATAATGCATTATCATAACTGCAGGACATGACTGAACATACAAGGCCTAGGTGTATTGAACTCATATTAGTCCTATGCATGGAGCGCTTACCTGCAGCTAGTCTATAGTCAAACTAAAAGTCCAGCTGTAAGACAAATCTTATGGCTGGTGCTGTGGATCCACTTTGCACCTCAGAGAGCTGGTTAGAGAATTTAGTTGTAGCAAATATTTAATATCTGACAACCATTAACCATAAAGTAAAACAAAAAAATAAGTTCAGATGTTTTTTGACCAAAGAAAACGGCATTTCATGCTAATCAACACCATTTAGTGTTTTCCGTAACACTTTATTATAAGCTCATTAGTAAGGCTTTATGAGTTGTTCATAAACATCTATAACTACATTCATAAAGTATTATGACCAAGCTGTATGATGCATTATGATGAAAAGTTCTATAAATGAGCAATAAGGGGCGGCAGGGTAGCCTAGTGGTTAGAGAGTTGGACTAGTAACCGAAAGGTTGCAAGTTCATATCCCCGAGCTGACAAGGTACAAATCTGCCCCTGAACAGGCAGTTAACCCACTGTTCCTAGGCCGTCATTGAAAATAAGAATTTGTTCTTAACTGACTTGCCTAGTTAAAAAAATAAGGCCTGAGGGGTTGTGGTATATGGCCAATATATGCTGTTCTTATGTACAACACAACATACAACACAAACCCCCGACGTGCCTTATTTATATTTTAAACTGGTTACCAACGTAATTAGAGCAGTAAAAAAATATACCTGTGGTATACGGTCTGATGTAACACGGCTGTCAGCCAATCAGCATTCAGGGCTCGAACCACCCAGTTTATAACGCCTAATACAAATCATGTATAGTATATAGCTACTTCAGTCACACCTTCAGTAAAGCTCCATCCATAATGACCTCTGCTGTTTAGAAGGAGTCAGGTCAACCCAGCCTCACCTCTGACCACTTCCTGCAAGAACAAGGTATTTAGCTTGTGATATACAAACTATCATCTACTGTAGCCTACTTACTAGAGTTTGGCGTAGGTTAAATACTGTGCATTGTTGTGGTTTCAGTTTGCTTGTTTAATCAGGAAATGCAGGACATCTCTTAAGCCGTTTCTCCTACTCTTTTAAATGGAGTTGAATTAAACATGTTTTAATCACACAGACCCATGTTTAATTCACATGGACAAACGATTCAAATAGACGACAGACGATAAGACAGGTTAACCACTTACACAAAGCTACAGGCAAAGTAACACTTGATCTAATCCTGGATAAAAATCCAATCTCAAGTAGTACTGCATTGTACTTTGATATCCTGCATTCTATGAATGCTAAAACAAATGAAAAGGTCAGCACAACTTCCTGTTGAGGGTTGAGAAGTTTTTAAGAAAACAGTAACCTCAGACGATGTATTATTTCGGAATCAAGTTCATGTGCACATGTGGCACACTCCATAACCTTTCGTATACATATCTGCACCTGTGCATGAGCCAAACCGCTCCATTAGGCTTATTGCTGCTACCAGATACCGGATCATCTAGACAGGAGGCGGTCAGGGGGGAAGGAGATTAAGGAAGGGGATTGGACAGGAGGGAAAGAGATCGGGCATAATAATCTTCATATCTCTATAATCAACTGTCTGATGATACCCAATCCACAAATGACTGCAGATAGTCAGGTCTCGTCTCAGCAGTTAACCGCAGAGCATATCTAAAAATAGCTACATGATTGACTGATTGATTTGTTTTATTATTATAGTGTTGGTCATCTTCAGGATGCCCAGCCCACATGGACTTATAAAACACTGCATTTGCTGTAGCTAAATAAATAAATAATGTATATATATATATGTTCACCACAGGAGGTTGGTGTCACCTTAATTGGGGAGGAGAAGCTCGTGGTAATGGCTGGAGCTGATTTCCATGTGTTTGATGCCATTCCATTTGCTCAGTTCCAGCCATTATTGTGAGCGGACCTCCCCTCAGCAGCCTCCATTGATGTTCACATACAGTATACAGTATATACGGCAGTGACATACAATTGAGAAAACAAAACAAAAACCTTTTAAGTATAGAACTTCTCTTGTCGCGTCTTCCAAGATTTGGAGATCAAATTTGCAACCAGGAACACTTCTTCTGAATTGTCATTTAAGGTTTTCTTCAGCACTACTACAGAATAGTTCTGTTTTTGTTGTTACCAGTTTTTTCAAACAAGGTTTCTCTTAAATCATCATATAATGTACAGTAAAATAAAAAGTGCAGTTCATCGCAGACTGTACTGTACATAGCCACTCTTCTTTGTTTGTGGCATTGCACCTACCTACTTCCATTTCCAGAGGAGGTATCCCGGTTCTCAACTGGACACACAAGGACCTTTGGTTTCTGGTTAGGTGAGAGGTGACATGAGGTTCTGGATCCTAGCTGTCAGTTGACCATTTCTCTTTCTAGTTTAGGGTTCATTTGTGTTTGATCACTTTGATATTGCATCATAACTTATTTCTAAATACAGTATGTGTTGTAGATCAGCTTCCTTAAATATGTCATTGAGTTCCTTTGTCCAAGGGTAGTTGTGTTTTATCCTAGTTGAAAACCATGTTTGTTATTCTGTCTTCTGGCATATCAATAACATGGTTCCATAACCTAATCATTTCACTCCTCTGACCCCCCTTTCATGGGCTCCAAAACCATGTCTCATTGAATAGCAAGGCTTGGGGCAAACTTCTGCACTGCTAAAAAGCATTGTATGGCTCTATTCTGAATAGAGGTTGCTGTTTTGGCTTTTTTTTACAAACCCAGATTCCAGCAGCATAGTTCAATATAGGACACACATATGAATTATAGAGCTGTGAATATGTACCAAGGTCTTTAGAGATGTTCAATTTACTAAGAATGGACCCCAACACTCTACTTTCAGAGTCAGATATGGACTTGATACCCTCCTCAAAGGCCATATATTGATCAAAAAGGAAACCAGGGTATTTACAATGCACTCAGGAAGTATTCAGACCTGTTCCCTTCTACCACGTTTTGTTACATAACAGCCTTTTTCTAGAATGGATGAAACAATACGTTTTCCTCATCAATCTACACACAATAGCCCATAATGACAAAGCGAAAACTGCTTTTTAGAATATTTTTCAAATGCATATAAAAATATTTAGGAAAACCTGTTTTTGCTTTGTCATTATCAGCTATTGTAGGTAGATTGATGAGCGGAAAAAAACAATTGAATAAATTTTAAGAACAAGGCTGTAACGTAACAAAAGTCTGAAAAGGTCTGAATACATTCCGAATGCACTGTATATGAGCAAGTGTCCTTTAGAGGTATTGCTCCAAAATAAAAGTCATGAATACTTCTTACTCTACCCTTTACTCTGAAGTGCATTATCTGGGTTTTATTTTGGTGTGGGTTTTACTCTGGTGTACCAGATCTCCATACTACAGTCTCCAGTCAGGCCAATACACTCAGGACCTTTACTTTCCACAAGCTCTGTTGAGGTAATCACATTCAACCCCACACATGTATTCAGACAGTTGTGGGATGTTACAAAACAGTTGACGACTAGTTTTCCCTTTGTTGATATTGATGTGAAATGTATCATTTTGTGGTGATAATCTACCATTCAGAATGTCTCACTTGGAATCCTTTAAGAAGCCAATGAACTTTTCCCCATGCCTATTTCCCCACATTTCGAAAACAATTCTTACACATTTTCAAACTTGAGTAAAACCCCATACACAGTATCGTAACACAACTACATGTGCTAACAAAGCACCATACACACCTGGAGCGGCAGGTAGCCTAGTGGTTAGAGTGGTGGGCCAGTAAGCCAAAGGGTGATAGATAAAATCCCCAAGCTGACAAGGTAAAAATCTGTTGTTCTACCCCTGAACAAGGCAGTTAATCCACTGTTCCTTGGCCTTCATTGTAAGTAAGAATTTGTTCTTAACTGACTTGCCTAGTTAAATTTTAAAAACACCATACAAAAAAGGTGCTATCCAGAATGTTAAAGGGTTCTTTGGCTGTCCCCATAGGAGAACCCTTTTTGATTCTGTAGAAAGGGTTCTACATGGAATCCAAAAGGGTTCTACTTGGAACCAAAAAGGGTTTTCCTATGAGGACAGCCAAAGAACACTTTTGGAACCCATCATTAACAAATCATTAATTTCTTACCTTCTTAAGGACTTACCTCTTCATCCATATCCTATCAACTGCTGATCATCACAATCAATGTGACGACCTGCATCTACACAACTGGATAACTGCTCACCTGTATCCCTACCCGACCTCTTCATTTTCTTTATAACCGTGCTGACTTCTCTGAATCTTCTCCTCCGTACCTGCTATTGAGGTGACCTGAAGATCACGAGGTCAATCCCTTGTACTCTGCTCCCTTTATACCCCATGTCACCTCTTTAAATAAGCATGAGAACACCATTCAGTGGAAAGTGAACTTGGATTTAATTAGAACAGGTGAAAACAGAGAAAGCTTTGTGATTATACTGTAAGAGGAGAGACACAGTGATTGAAGTTTACTTGGTTAGGATTCAGACAGGTTGGTTATGTTGAAAGGTCTATGTTTAAAGGGGAATATTGTGATTCTTGTGGCTTCTCGGTCAGTGTCAAATGTTTTGGGCAGATATTGACTGTGGTTTATTCCTCTAAAAGCTACACGGAGCTTGATACATAGTGTATGTAGGATCTGGAAAACTTAATTACACACATTCTCAATTCAAATACGCTTTTTTGCTGCACAGGATATGGTTTTAACTTGTTTCAGGGGCCTACCCTGTAAATACCTAGTGGTTCTGACAGCTCAACGGTTTCAGTATTATGCTAGGCCTGTGAAATGCATTAGTGCATTCGGGAAGATATTCAGACCTCTTGACTTTTTTCACATTTCGTTACTTTACAGCCTTATTCTAAAATTGATTCAATTGTTGTTTTTCCTCATCAATCTACACACAATACCACATAATGCCAAACCAAAAACAGGTTTTTCGACATTTTTGAAAATGTATAAAACCTATTAACCTGAAATATCAAATTTACATAAGAATTCAGACCCTTTACTCAGTACTTGAAGCATCTTTGGCGAGTGATTACAGCCTCAAGTTTTCTTGGGTATGACGCTACAAACTTGACACACCTGTATTTTTGGAGTTTTTCTCATTCTTCTCTGCAGATCCTCTCAGGTTCTGTCAGGTTGGATGGGAGCGTTGCTGCACAGCTATTTTCAGGTCTCTCCAGAGATGTTCGATCTGGTTCAAGTGGCTGGGCCACTCAAGGACATATGAAGACTTGTCCCGAAGCCACCCCTGCATTGTCTTGGCTGTGTGCTTAGGGTCGTTGTCCTGTTGGAAGGTGAACCTTCTTCCCAGTCTGAGGTCCTGAGCAGGCTTTCATCAAGGATCTCTCTATACTTTTCTCCATTCATATTTTCCTTGATTCTAACTAGTCTCTCAGTCCCTGCCGCTGAAAAACATTCCCACAGCATGATGCTGCCACCACCATGTTGTACAGTAGAGATGCTGCCAGGTTTCCTCCAGACGTGACACTTGGCATTCAGGTCAGAGTTCAATCTTGGTTTCATCAGACCAGAGAATTTTGTTTCTTATGGTCTGAGAATCCTTTAGGTGCCTTTTGGCAAACTCCAAACGGGCTGTCATGTGCCTTTCACTGAGGAGTGGCTTCTGTCTGGCAACTCTACCATAAAGGCCTGATTGGTGGAGTGCTACAAAGATGGTTGTCATTATGGAAGGTTCTCCCATCTCCACAGAGGAACTCTGGAGCTCTGTCAGAATGACCATCGGGTTCTTGGTCACCTCCTTGACCAAGGCCCTTCTCCCCCGATTGCTCAGTTTGGACGGGCAGCCAGCTCTCGGGAATCTTGATGGTTCCAAACTTCTTCCAATTAAGAATGATGGAGGCCACTGTGTTCTTGGGGACCTTCAATGCTGCAGAAATGTTTTGGTACACTTCCCCAGACCTGTGCCTCGACACGAGCCTGTCTCGGAGCTCTACGGACAATTCCTTCGACCTCGTTTTTGCTCTGACGTGCATTATCAACTGTGGGACCTTATATAGACAGATGTGTGCCTTTCCAAATCATGCCCAATTAATTAAATTCACCACAGGTGGACTCCAATCCAGTTGTAGAAACATCTAAAGGATGATCAATGGAAACAGGATGCACCTGAGTCTCATTGCAAAGGGTCTGTTTTTTATTTCAAAAAATTTCTAAGGCTGTAATGTAACAAAATGTGGAAAAAGTAAAAGGGTCGGAATACTTTCCGAATGCACAGTATATGGTGCACATGGTGGTGGATACTATACTGTAGGCCAGGTCTGCCTTGATACCTCATTCATGGTGTGTAGGTATGAAGTGTATCACATCACCTACAGATGTAGGATCTTAATTTGATCACCTTGTTGCAGGAGAACTTTCCTGCAATGCATTTGTATTTGAGGTCAAAAAGGTTTTTTAAGCTTGTAATTTCTGGTTTGACATTTCAGAGTTGATTTTCCCTTATGAAAAGTATATTAATTATAATCCACATAATAATTCACATTTCCTGTTACTACAGGATTATTTTCCTGCTGTAGCAAACTGGCTCAAATTAAGATCCTACACCTGTAAGAGTTTCATTGCTTTATCCATGTCATGTGTGTCCAACATTACTTGATAGATGATACGTGTGGGGTCCCAACATCTCGTATATATAAGCATGGTCTTTCTCAGATTTCACTGCCATGGCAGGTGTATTCCTATTGCACCTAATAGTTATGGTATATGGTGACTCAGTGGGACTTGATCATGATATACAGATGCCATATCTACATTTTAGCCAGTTTCAGACAGCAGGAAAATAATCCTGCAGCAATAGGAAATTTGCATTTTTATGTGGATTATAATTTATGATTATAAAATATAAAATGTTAAAGTGGAAATTACAAACTTTAGAAGCCTTTTTAAACCTTGATTACACTACAAGTTTGCATTTCCTTCAACAACAGGATGGTCAAATTATGATCCTACATCTGTAAAGGCAGCAGTAGCTGCCTTCCGTTAGTGATTCAGTGAGCGGACAGGACATAGACACCACGTCTGCTTAATTATTGAGGCACTGACAGTAGCTTTGCTTAAGGAGCTAATTGGAGCAGACAAACCAGAGGTCAACTGACCCGAAACGAGACGGTAAATTGGTAAATTCTACACCATGTGGTTGCGGACCATCCATTTGGAGCACATACAGGTTTATTTTCATTATGCACTAAACGGAAGAAAACTGACTGAAACACGGAGGAACTACTTGGACTTGTCATAAGAGACGTTCATTTTCTGTTGCATGCCCTAATGATCATGGCCCGGATGTGCCCATCAACTGGAGACAGAAGATGAAAAGATAGCATTAGCTGTCCTTCATTGGGAGAAACTTCATTTTCCTGTCATGTTTAATTTCACTCCCTCAAACAGATTATAGTTTGATAAATACTCCAAATGCTACGCACAGGGCACACACTGGTTGAATTACATTGAACCAATGTGGAATACAAGCTGAATTGACATCTGTGCCCAGTGTGTGTATTCAATTGCCTATAATGCTATGCTGCATTTCCCATTTGCAGTGTTAGTACAGTAGATTTTGGCTGTGTGGTGATTGGAGGGTTAAAATGATTGGTTGAGAAAAATGCCTGACCAAAATCCATATTTCTGTGTAAATCAGATGTTTATATATAGAAACAAAATGAGCAAGACAAGCAGAAAAGCCAAACAAATTTATTTACAGACACAATATAAAGATGATCCAGAATATAGGTTTTGTATCACTGTTCAAGCTGTATTCATTCTATCCATTCATTTTCAGACCAATTCTTCTACTTAGTTCTTTTTTTACTCTATAAAATGTATGATATTTTGTGATTCTGAGTCAAACTGAAAAGGTTTAATGTGCTCATACAGATTGAATAAATGTACCTTGTGCATTTTATCTTTTACACACAATCTGTGTGACTGAGTTACAGGTGAAAGAATCGTCCACATTTTTTAGGAGTAATGTCTTTTAAATATCATGGTAATTTGGGGCATTGCATGTACAGAAGAACAGTCCTATGTTTTCAGTTCAGTCAGCAACGTTCCTCTTCTCTGTCACAGTTAAACACAATAAATATTCATAGAAACATACAGCATTCCAAGGCCGAGATCCACAATGCTTTCAAGGGTACATTGTCACAAAGGGAAAATGACACGATGCAGTGACAATAATTATCTTATTTCAAAATGGGCCGATAATAGTCATTCCTTTCCATCATCTGTGAAAAAGTGCATCCATCACTCAATTCTCTTTTAAAATCTATTCAAGGTTCGGTGATGTAAAAGGTTCCATCTCTCGCCGTGCACTGGGAGCTTTAGCAGAAGCTGATCATTGTAAACATATTTCAGTGGTGGTTGCAGGCACACACAAAGCAAATAATACAGTATCATCATGCACAGCATCACGAGTATGCAAATGGAATTATAGAATATTAAGTCATTTCAACAGCAGAAGTGAGCCTTTTCTTAATGAGGTTACACTGTCAGCAGACAGTTAGACCAAGAGTTTGTTTGATATGATCATCCGTTAGATAAGTGATGCAGGGGTGAATTGCATATCTGAGAGAGGATTTGTACAGTAAGGCAGCGTGGTTTTAAGACATGAATGACAGCGACAAATCAGATTGCTCAACAGTACCCAATAACTAGGGCCAGGGTATCTTTTTTTGACTATGTGACCTGACCAGGAAAACCTCAAAGCCCTAGTTACAGGCTATAACATAATATAGGCTACAACTAGGACCTAGAGTGTTCCCAGTCAGGTCCCAAGGTGAGGAAACACTCCTGGCCATGCAGAGTGACTAGGACTGTCTGTTCTGGAGGTCAGAGATTTTACTATAGTGGTGGAGATTATAAAATATTAAATCATCTGGCCTTTGTCCAAAAACAGCGAGCAATTAAAACACCACCATTTCACATCAATAATATCCAAGGATATATTCCAGCGTTTGGCAAGGTAGTTATACAGAAGAAAGTGGACCTGTGAAAAAGGTAATCTCTGGTCAGGAGTGTTAACAGTGTTTTATATGAAATATTTACCCATGTAAAACAGGTTAATGTAGCTGGACAACAGAAAGTTGAACTGTTGGATCTTTGAAGATATATTTTGGATTTGCTACAACATCAATAGTGTTCAGGCTTTTTACACAGACATACATAAAAGCTGCCTCACCCACAGTGTCTGAGAAAGATAGCACATAGGTGGGTGGGAATCACAACACAGGAAGTGGCAAAGACAAGGTACAGGAGGAGGTGAGGGACACACAGAGTGGCCCTATATCAGTGTAAATACTTGTGCAACGTTGAGTTCAAATCTGTACAGCAGTAGTACCACCGAGCCACTAAGATTTCACAAAAACGACATCACTAGGAAAGACCACTTTACATTAAAACAAGCAACCTACATTAACAGAATCAGAAATACCGGCGGTCATTGGAGTTGCTTTTTCAGCAAGAGAGTAAGAAACACATTAAGTAGACAGTGTTTGCATTAAAGCAAGCAACCTCCAATTCATGGAGCTACTGTAGAGAGCCCAGATATACGGTGTGAGTTTAAAAGGCTCTTGTCAACTGTAAGAAAAAAAACTTTGTACCTTTCAATTAAGATATGAAAAATGTACAACAGACAAAAACAGATGGTGACAGACAACAGACAAAAACAAATGGTGACTCCCCACGATACATTGCGGTTTGGGCGTGACTCTGGTTCACAATCACGTGCAGGCTCCCGAGTGTACATGGAGGATGCCTCGCGTGTGCATGTGCAGGAAGTTAAAGATCTCGTGGGGCATAGCGTGGAACCCGGGGCGGGGCTTGACGTTGTCGTAGTAATGGTGCGTGATGAAGATGCCTGAGGGGTTCATGGGAAATGCCCAGAAGCCGTATAGGTGGACCTCCTCGCACAGTTCCATGGCGGCGGTGACCAGCATCAGGCCGCTGCTGAGGCGTTTGGCGCGGACACCCTGGACACCCCAGAAGCGCTGGACGTTGAGCAGGTACTGAGGATGGAAGAAGAACACACCCCTCTGGGAGTCAAAGTCGTCTAGCATGTACTTTACTCGGAAGGAGACATCAGTGTTACGCGTGTTGTAGAAGGCGGGTAGGACCACCGACGAGTTCTCATAGTTCTGAAGAACCTCATAAAATGGCCGCCGCCACTTCTCTAGCTTCTGGAACCTGGTGGAGGAGGAGAGTCGAGGTAAGTGATTCGTGTTTAAAAGGAGGGAAAGGGGGTGTGTGTTTGAGAGGAGCAGATGTGAGTGCTGCAGCTCTGTACCCCAACATTACATTTCACTAAGTGCACACCCATTGTAACTGCCTCTGTTAATACATTTCAAGTCTAGATGTTCTGTCTGTCTGTGTGTGTGTGTGTATGTGTGTGGCACAATGACAATGCAATGGCAATATACTTTTTTTGGTGACATAGCCTACAGTACCTCTCTGTTATAATACTTGGATTAATCGTCACCAGATCTGTTTTGGAGCCAACATCAGCAGAATACTTCTCGCTGATGGGTGGTATGTTGCATCTTTGAAGGAAGGAGAATTATTCACATTATTCAATGCAGATTCTGAGAAGACCTGAGCAGATTGAAAGTCGTTCAATACTAGATCTTGCCATGTGAAATCTGCAGACCAAAATAAATCAGCTCAAGTGATGCTGGTAAATATTTTTAGCACTACGGGATGAAGATGCTGTGTACCTAAACACAAAATCTGCTGAGTCAATTTCCTTCCCACATTTGCTGTTCTTGATGATTCCTCCGTTTCCAACAACAGCACATTTCTTGAACTGGGACTTGGAGTACGGCATGTCCTTTAAATGAAACGGAACCAGTGTCAGTTCCATCACTTTAGGGTGGAAGGTATAGCATTGGATGCATGGATGACAGGTAGTCTTACAGGATGCTATACTATATATTGTTATAGTTGGAACACTCACGTCGGGGAACATCTTGAAGACCTCAGTAGTGATGGGCAGGATGCCACTGGTGTCCACCTCATACCTCAGCTTGGTGCCTGCTGGGGTGTTCCTCTTGGTGGTGAACAAGAAGGAGGGTGCATTACAGCAACGCGACAGAGACATCCTAGTGGAGAGAACAAAAGAAGGACGGCGTTCCTGTCGGATCCAAACAAACTGTAGTCGAACAAGGCTGCTGGAGAAACGAGCAACACAGCAGGCCTGGTCCTTGAGGAACAGAACGTTGCACCCCTGCAATAGAAAGTCTCTCTAGAAGTTGGGTTACAGTCACACAATAAAGATTGCTCAGATGTCTCTCTCTATATATCAGGCTATGCGATTGGTACTATAGGTCGATCTCAAATAAAACGTCACAATAAGGTGCAGAGCGTTGGATTTTCCTGCTGGGGGGCAAGCTGACCCCTAACTTTACTAAAACCATTGACAACTGTGTGCCGTTTTCAAGGGATTGCTAAATAAAAGTTAACTATTAGGTTGTAATGTTTATATTTTAATATACTTGAATTACCATGCAAAACAATTGTGCACATTTAGCTCCGTCAGACTTATACAGTAAGTAGCTGCATGCTTTTCAGTGAACATCAATTGATCATGTAATTTCAGATATGTGAGGGACGATAGGCTATCATTAATTGGATATTTGAGTGATATAAAATAAAAAGTGAACTATACCTGACAAGTATGAGTGGTTTAGGTTTTTCCCATCCTTTGTGGGCTCTGAAATTTTGTACAGTTGGCTAAACATAGTAATAATTCGATATTTTGTTGTAGGCAGAACACATCGGAGTAGGATTCTATTGCATTGAAATGCATGTCCCAGCCCGTACTCTACACAGACCGGCATAGCATAACCAATCAGAGCTTCAGTATCCCTATATGCAAAAATACCATTGCCATATATGGATCTGTGCCATTCACTTTGAATTGGACTGTGTTTACAGAATAAGCTGTCGTGAGTAAGCCGTTTTGAGATCAGAGCGAGAGCTGTATGTAGCTGTGTGTGCACATTTGATCATATCCTTTGCTAGTTAGTGAGTTATTAACCCAGTTATAGCTAGTAGTCAGCAATGGGGGAGTGATTGCTTCCTAAAAGAGCACAAAACATTACATTCCTAGACCTCTTTGAAAAGCAAGTCAGGTAAAGGGCTTGCTTCTCTTAAAGGTGCCGTATTGAATAAGCGAAGTAGCCAATAAGCAGAGGGTAGCATCATTTGTCTGATTTTCTACAATAATGGTATCGAATAATAATGCATTTTATTGTGTAAAGTGGTTTCTTGCATCAAACAACATTTTCAATCACCTCCTTGTCTGAAGGACAAGTGGATAAACAGGTTAATGTGAATCCCTACAATCCCTTTTTAAAAAGTCTCATGGAATGTAGGCCTACATTGAACACCACACATTTGCTGCTACTGTAGACTGAATGATAGAACAGCTATTGTCGTGTTAAAATGTTATGGGATGCATTTTCTCTGTTGTTTTTGATGGTAGGTCACTCTGGTAGGCCTACATTATGATCAAATAGCCACAGTAGTCTACTTGATCAGTGTCTGAAACTGTAACTTAAAGCGGGTACAGCCTCAGTGTTCACAGTAAATGTGCGCTGGAAGTTGCACAGAATTTTCACAACGTTCAAGTTGTGCTCAGCAGACCTGAAATTTGCTCAGTGCCCAAAAAATGTGGGGGAACATTGGGCTAAATTAACTTTTTGTCCAACCAGCGTAGGCTTACTAATCATGAAAAGCATTCAGCTACTTGAGGTGTAGCTCTGATGATAGAAATAAATGTGGAATAATAGGACATGTGTAGCTCTGATGATAGAAATAAATGTGGAATAATAGGACATGTGTCGCTCTGATGATAAAACTAAATGTGGAATAATAGGACATGTGTAGCTCTGATGATATAAATAAATGTGGAATAATAGGACATGTGTCGCTCTGATGATATAAATCAATGTGGAATAATAGGACATGTGTAGCTCTGATGATATAAATAAATGTGGAATAATAGGACATGTGTCGCTCTGATGATATAAATAAATGTGGAATAATAGGACATGTGTAGCTCTGATGATAGAACTAAATGTGGAATAATAGGACATGTGTAGCTCTGATGATAGAACTAAATGTGGAATAATAGGACATGTGTAGCTCTGATGATAGAACTAAATGTGGAATAATAGGACATGTGTTGCTCTGATGATAGAACTAAATGTGGAATAATAGGACATGTGTAGCTCTGATGATAGAACTAAATGTGGAATAATAGGACATGTGTAGCTCTGATGATAGAACTAAATGTGGAATAATAGGACATGTGTAGCTCTGATGATAGAACTAAATGTGGAATAATAGGACATGTGTAGCTCTGATGATAGAACTAAATGTGGAATAATAGGACATGTGTAGCTCTGATGATAGAACTAAATGTGGAATAATAGGACATGTGTAGCTCTGATGATAGAACTAAATGTGGAATAATAGGACATGTGTAGCTCTGATGATAGAACTAAATGTGGAATAATAGGACGTGTAGCTCTGATGATAGAACTAAATGTGGAATAATAGGACATGTGTAGCTCTGATGATAGAACTAAATGTGGAATAATAGGACATGTGTAGCTCTGATGATATAAATAAATGTGGAATAATAGGACATGTGTCGCTCTGATGATATAAATAAATGTGGAATAATAGGACATGTGTCGCTCTGATGATATAAATAAATGTGGAATAATAGGACATGTGTAGCTCTGATGATAGAACTAAATGTGGAATAATAGGACATGTGTAGCTCTGATGATAGAACTAAATGTGGAATAATAGGACATGTGTAGCTCTGATGATAGAACTAAATGTGGAATAATAGGACATGTGTAGCTCTGATGATAGAACTAAATGTGGAATAATAGGACATGTGTAGCTCTGATGATAGAACTAAATGTGGAATAATAGGACATGTGTAGCTCTGATGATAGAACTAAATGTGGAATAATAGGACATGTGTAGCTCTGATGATAGAACTAAATGTGGAATAATAGGACATGTGTAGCTCTGATGATAGAACTAAATGTGGAATAATAGGACATGTGTAGCTCTGATGATAGAACTAAATGTGGAATAATAGGACATGTGTAGCTCTGATGATAGAACTAAATGTGGAATAATAGGACATGTGTAGCTCTGATGATAGAACTAAATGTGGAATAATAGGACATGTGTAGCTCTGATGATAGAACTAAATGTGGAATAATAGGACATGTGTAGCTCTGATGATAGAACTAAATGTGGAATAATAGGACATGTGTAGCTCTGATGATAGAACTAAATGTGGAATAATAGGACATGTGTAGCTCTGATGATAGAACTAAATGTGGAATAATAGGACATGTGTAGCACTGATGATAGAACTAAATGTGGAATAATAGGACATGTGTAGCACTGATGATAGAACTAAATGTGGAATAATAGGACATGTGTAGCTCTGATGATAGAACTAAATGTGGAATAATAGGACATGTGTAGCTCTGATGATAGAACTAAATGTGGAATAATAGGACATGTGTAGCTCTGATGATAGAACTAAATGTGGAATAATAGGACATGTGTAGCTCTGATGATAGAACTAAATGTGGAATAATAGGACATGTGTAGCTCTGATGATAGAACTAAATGTGGAATAATAGGACATGTGTAGCTCTGATGATAGAACTAAATGTGGAATAATAGGACATGTGTAGCTCTGATGATAGAACTAAATGTGGAATAATAGGACATGTGTAGCTCTGATGATAGAACTAAATGTGGAATAATAGGACATGTGTAGCTCTGATGATAGAACTAAATGTGGAATAATAGGACATGTGTAGCTCTGATGATAGAACTAAATGTGGAATAATAGGACATGTGTAGCTCTGATGATAGAACTAAATGTGGAATAATAGGACATGTGTAGCTCTGATGATAGAACTAAATGTGGAATAATAGGACATGTGTAGCTCTGATGATAGAACTAAATGTGGAATAATAGGACATGTGTAGCACTGATGATAGAACTAAATGTGGAATAATAGGACATGTGTAGCACTGATGATAGAACTAAATGTGGAATAATAGGACATGTGTAGCTCTGATGATAGAACTAAATGTGGAATAATAGGACATGTGTAGCTCTGATGATAGAACTAAATGTGGAATAATAGGACATGTGTAGCACTGATGATAGAACTAAATGTGGAATAATAGGACATGTGTAGCACTGATGATAGAACTAAATGTGGAATAATAGGACATGTGTAGCTCTGATGATAGAACTAAATGTGGAATAATAGGACATGGAGGATTCCAGATTTCCTGCATATTACCTACTGATTCCTTTTTATTGAAAACTAGTTCCTGGAATTTTGCAACGCTAGTCAAACTAGATGGAGATGGATCAGGTTGATAATGAGTAGAAGTACAACAAAGGAGGAGGCTAATGTGTGTGATGTACGGTAGAAGACCATTAATAACGCAATCTCTGTGATGCCTTGAGGGTCAATTGTGCTTACTTGAAGTTGTTAGTCTCCACCATGTTCTGCTGCCACTTGCACACCTGCAGGTTCCTCCATCTCTCAAACAGCTCCGACGTCTTCACCCTGGCAGGCAGCCAGGGAAACCCCACATAAACACCAGACAAAGAGAAGAGTCAAGTGATCCATGTATGTTTAAGAATAAGGAAATGGTCCTATACCAGACACTGAGTGTATAAAACACTAAGGACACCTTCCTAATATTGAGTTGCACCCACTTTTGCTCTCATAACAGCCTCAATTTATTGGGGCATGGACTCTACAAGGTGTCGAAAGCGTTCCACAGGGATGCTGGCCCATGTTGACTCCAATGCTTCCCACAGTTGTGTTAAGTTGGCTGGATGTCCTTTGGGTGGTGGACCATTCTTGATATGCATGGGAAACTGTTGAGCGTGAAAAACCCAGCAGCGCTGCAGTTCTTGACACAAGCCAGTGCGTCTTGCATCTACTAACATACCCCGTTTAAAGACACAAATCTTTGTCTTGCCCATTCACCCTCTGAATGGCACACACACAATCCAGGTCTCAGTTGTCTCAAGGCTTAAAAATCCAGCTTTAACCCGTCTACTCCCCTTCATCTACATCATAGCTTTCACCTGAAGTCACCTAGTCAGTCTATGTCATGGAAAGAGCAGGTGTTCTTAAATGTTTTGTACACTCAGTGTAGGTTCAGTATATGGTCACAATGAGGGGGTGGAAACTGCACAGGTATATAAAACTGACCAACAGGGGGACAGGGCTGCATGGGGCTACACTACAGCATGCTACGTGGCTCTGCTCTATAATATGAATATTAAACACGCGCTGAGGTGTAACATGAGAATGACACTGGATTTTGTGGCTCTGGGATTAGCATTGCGCCCAGGCACTCCCTCTGACTGACGCCTTGAGTCCACCGTCTTGAGGAGAAGATGGTGATAGCCAGAAATAGGTCTCTGAATATCTCCCCTTGAACTGACATTCCCCCTTGATGACTGTGGCATTTGACTTGCTCAGGGAGGTAAAGCACCAGAGGGCTTGATGTAGTGTAATGAAAGCCAGTCACTGTACTGTCACTGCTGGCAGAGCCATGGGTGGTTGTCTGTCTGCTTCCTGGCACACTGCCCCTCAGCAAGCTCCTCTTACAGGTGTGATAACTAGCTGGAACAGCCTCAAGAACACGTAGGACGGTGTGGAACAGCTTCAAGAACACGTAGGACGGTGTGGAACAGCCTCAAGAACACGTAGGACGGTGTGGAACAGCCTCAAGAACACGTAGGCCTGTGTGGAACAGTCTTAAGAACACGTAGGACTGTGTGGAACAGTCTTAAGAACACGTAGGACTGTGTGGAACAGTCTTAAGAACACGTAGGCCTGTGCGGAACAGTCTTAAGAACACGTAGGACTGTGTGGAACAGTCTTAAGAACACGTAGGCCTGTGCGGAGCAGTCTTAAGAACACGTAGGCCTGTGCGGAACAGTCTTAAGAACACGTAGACCTGTGCCGGAGTCTGTTCTAGAGGTAGAGCTGCTGCTGATTGTACATCTCCATGGCGACAGCAGCTCAAAGCCAGTCTGGACCACTTTCCCATCTATCTTATTTGTCTGTATCTACCACACTATCATCAAATCATTCTTTACAACAATAACAAATAAAAGAACAAGGGATGGGCCTGAATGTTGGAACTGAGTGCACAGGCTTTGTTGTTTCATCTAAGATCTGAATTAGAAACTAATTTCAGAAAGAACACAAACCAGCAAGACACACAGCCCCTGGAGGACCATATCTGCCCATCACTGCATTCCTAACACAGGCGATACACTCACATGGTCAGGACTTTGACATCCATAATCTCCTGTCTGAGCTCTTTACATGCAGTGGAGTTGTAGTCATAGGATCCATCGTATGAATCCAGATACCTGGAGGGATTGTCACAGTCAACATAACGATTACACAATAATCAACAATAATATGGAACAGACTGGGCCACAAAACACATAGCACAGTGGGTTCTGGAAAATATGTGATAAATTGTGATACACTTAACTGTATTCCATTACAATTGGCTATACTTTATGTATTATTATTATTCATCTTTAATGTAAAGACATTGTTGTGAGATGAGTGGCAGGTGTGATATCATTCCTATGGGTAGGGGACCCACAATATGTATCCTGGACACTTTTTTGTCACCAACTACCAAAGTTGGTGACAAAACAGAAAGTGATACAATTTCTCTGTTTTGTTTTCAGATTTTAAACATTCATTATTGTATTTTGACATGGGAATTTGGACTTGACATGGGGTACAACAATTAACACTGACATTCTCTTAACAAAAACAAGAGTCATTGTAAACAACAAAAAGTGTGAAATACATAGTGAGAAAGGGGGGGTGGGGGGGGGGGGGGTAGAAAAACCTTGTGGTAAATTGTGAGAAAATATGATCAGATCCTGATGGCAGGAGCACCTAGAACGCACAACCTTTATCATGGAGGTGTGTCTGTGTCTTATGACATGTACAGTATGTTGGTTAGAGTGAACTGCACAACTGTACAGTATGGAAAATGACTATTGTATGATGCCAATGGCGAATAATGGGCAGGCTGTTTCACTGCATAGGGCAGACACAGAAAACTTACCCACATGGCACAACTGGTTACAACGACGTCATTAGGACGTCGCTTATGCCGCTATAGTCAAGTTGCACACAGCTTTTATTTTCCATGTCTTTTGAACAACCAAGAAGGCCTCTTTGTCTGGTTGTATTAGATCTGATTGTCTGACCAGATAACAACCAAAATATGACATCTTTCCCATGATGGCTTGGTCTTGTCATGAAAGGGCGTCTTTATCCAGTTGTAACAAATACCTATTTGTTGTACTCTGGTTATAAGATGTGTTCTCCACCAGTTTACAACAAGAACATTACATCTTTAAGACTTCATGTGCCACATGTTGCTTGCTGGGTAGCCTGAGGTCATCAGTCCCTGTGTGGGCTAACCATAGCGTGGTCTCGTTTTTCTACAGATCTCTATGCATGTAGAAATAAAACTGAGGAAGATCACATGAAAATCGGTTGGTCCTACATTTGTACTTATTACCTATCTGGTATGAAAAGCACACCCACATACATACACATATACATGCACATGCATACACAATTATCATGTACATACTGTACACAGTCATCATTCTCACTCAGATTCAAACCATTTCAGAAGATTTTACACCTCATTGAACTATACAAATACTTATCATAGATATATTGAGAAATCTTGATTGGACAGATACAACCTTTTACATGCTTGAGAGGCTTGAAAACCTCTTAACAAGAGGTTTCGGACAAGGAAATAAAGAAACATTATACAGGAAATGGTATAAAACAAAACAAACATATAATAACATCTGTTTAATATGGTGGTAGTGATTGTGTGACATTTGAGACAAACACAATGACATATAAAGAGAAGTAAACTAAAGAAAAGTGAAGACATGGTCGTCATTTTAGATGACAGAAAGGATTCGACCAAGATTTCGCAACTTCTCCTCCCTTTTGAGATCATCATCACCAGCTGCAGAAACAAACCCAAATCTGTGCATCCCTGTCAGGCCAGGCGGAGAGCCACACGAGAGAGTCAAATCTCCCTCTAGGTGTATTTAAATAGGTTTGTAATGGATAATGCTATTGATCCATGTATAAGCTTTGGAAAGGGCTGCCCTCTCTGGCGCCTGGGCTGGTGGAGTCAGCCTCAGGGGCACCAGGAAAGGTGGAACGCTAAGGGCTCCTAATACATATTGAGAAGGTGCTTTCTATTCGGAGCATCTTTGAAAGTAGATAGCAAATAGGTGATGTTGAGTATCTCACTACAGTCACTCCCAACAAATGGAATTCTGTCTACTGGAGGGACAGAGGGAGTGGCTGCCCAGCGGGCAAAACTGGTTGCAATGACATTTTGTACTGTTGTTTTTTTTACCAACCATCAAAATATGTCCATCTGGTTGTAATTTGGCTATACGACCAGATAACAACCAAAAAATGTATTTCCAATCACATCTTCATGTCGTCTTTACCTGGTTGTAATCTCTACCATACCAGAAAAACTATTTACAGCCAAAAAAATTATATCACGTATCAAACTTTGTCCGCTGGGTGAGGGGTAAATCAGTTGAATCCAAGATGGCAGTGATCACAAATGTACAACACCAATGGATGAATTTGTAGAGCAAATACTATCTCAGTGAGATAGGATGAGGTGGAGAATGCTTGTGAAAAATATGACTGGTGTGGTAAAGCATGATTGATGTGGCTGTTGAAATACATTTCATTGAGGTTAAAACACAAAAGGACAACATGGGTGACATGACAGAAAAATGCATTTGAACAAGATGCTGGGACAAAATCAAAATGAGAAAGGAAAAATGAAGCTGGTAATGCAGTGTATTTTGGATTGGCTTGTTATTGAGTAGATACTGAAGTGACCTAGAGCAGCATGTCTCTATTGAAAAAAACCTTATGTAAAACATACCTATTTCCTATTTAGACTGAGATCTATAGCATCTTAGCTTCATTTGGTTAAGCGCTAATGATGAAACCAGAATAAGTATTGTAGCCTAGAAGAGAGGACTGATTGTTATTTTAGATCATCCATGACACACGGGCTTTCTGCCATCCGTGAGGGATGGTCAGATGGAAAAGGGCCTATTAATAACCCGCGTGTTATCACGCCTAGTGACATTAGGTCCTCGAAGCACTGAAGCCAGAGACCTGCTGGGAAAGTGTCATATTTTTGTCTTCTCATAAGAGGAAAACAAAAGGAAAGGTAATCCAGGTAGGTAGCAGAGAGAGACGATGCAGATGTGAGAAGAGGAGATAGGGGAACAGAGAGACGTGTCCACTATGTATATGACATACACACAGAGCTGTGCAGAACGCATGAACACACAGTTTGAGGAGGAAAGGCGTTTGAGAGATGGATGCTGAATGGGACACAGAGGTACAAGGAGCAGCCGTGGTCCAACCAGCTTCTCGGGGGGATGGGCGTTAGGGTTTGAGGGTCACGGAGGGAAGGGGGGGGGGGGGTCAGACAACATGCAAGAGCAAATCTGGAGTGCAACCACCACTGAAAATATGACAGTTTAATCCTTTCAGACCAATGAAAAAGAAAGAGGCATTCTTGGGTTTCTGTAAAAGTACTTAAAATGCCTTCAGACTGGCCTACCTTGGCGAGCGTTTTTTTTTCTTCTTAATATCGGCTAGGCAGGGTGTGACTATTACGGAGCTCTGTGAATCTGGCTGAAAATTCTGACGGAAACATCTGTCAACATGCAGACAGGTAAGTTAGTTAAACGTCAGTGTGAATGGGTCCTGTGTCATCATCACCCTTGCAAACATCTCTACCAGGATTCCTCAGAAATGCAAAACAAGCAGAAGCAAAAAAAGAGTTAAGTATGTGTTGCTGACTTCGTCTCTCTACTGGTTAGTTAGTACAGCAAATTGGTTGGTTATACTGGTTATGCATTACGAGTGGAGGCTTCTAAGGCCCAGGCCACACATGCAGGGGGCTGGGACATCAGCAGGAAATGGCATGTTCTCTCTCTCTCTCTCTTTTTTCTTTCTTTTTCTCACAGGGGTGTTGTACAGTCAGTCAATTACGTTGGAAATGTACCTTTTCTTCCCATTTCTGGCAGGCTTCAGAGATCCATCATCCGAGAAATTAACAGGGCCGGTCCAATTTCCTGTCTCGTCTCCTTTGAGTCGGCTAAACTGTTGCGCACTATTAAGAAAATTAGTCAGTTTATTTGGGGTTTATTGTGCGTTAAGTACCTGAGAACTAACAGTCAGCCAAACATAGACACGCACACAGACCGATACACAAACACTTCCATGTGTGCATGTATGTACACAAACGCACACACACTCCTATACACAATGCACATTTGTGCAAGCAAGCACACACAGACACCATACAGAGGGATCAGCATTTGGCTTAGTATACCAAATCAAACATGGTTAGAATGAACCTAGATAATGTGTGCATGGTTGAAGTGATGACGCATCTAGAGTGTAAAAGGAAAAGTGGCACTCAGTAACACATTTGTAATAAATTAATAAAAACACCCGGTCACCACATATTGATTACAGAATATTAAAATGAAGAGGGGCAAATAATTAAATGTACAAATGTGCCTTGTACGTCAAATCTTACCAAAGAATAATGATAGGCTACATAGCGATTATTATTTTATTTTTTTACACAACCAAAAATGTGTTTTAAAAAATCAGAAGGGGATAAATAAGTCCAAGCTCAGACTGAATAACAACGTGCATACGAGTCTGGCCATCTGGTGTGGTTCTTGGTGCCGATTCCTCACATCTGAGAATGGCATGCAATGCAGACGCACTAATGTCTCAGCTATCTCTGCTGCAGAGCAGTGGAACAGAAAACACACTTGGGTTTAAAACAGTGTGTATCATTTGTTATGTTTCTTTATGACATGAAATAAAGATGCTTCACTTGGTCCATTCATTGTGGTTAAACAGGTCAAACTTAGGTTAGTTGACAAAACTCCGTAGTCTCACACAGGTCTAAAACCCCTAATCAGTCACCATTTCCGGGTGGTTTGTCCAATCTGCAGAATATCTTAGTTCTGTAGGTATAGAGTACTTTTCCCATTAGGCTCATGCACAGTCTGAAAAACCAAAATGCATTATATAAATCTGAATCACATGTTTATGGTTAAGGGGTTACATAGAGAACAGACAAACTGAAAGATACTTAACGGTTTACAGACAAAAGCGTCATTAAGACCAACATTGAAAGGTGCATAGCACCTGTACCCTCCCAAGCCACAACGCTGACCCCTACTAGACTAGACTCATTTCATTCAAAGACTAACTGTTTTGCGTAAGAGGGACATGTTTGATTTAATTCATCATATGTGTAGAGTAAAGGCATGACCCAACTCACAAAAAAACTAAAACATTTGAGCATTCATGCCATTGTGCATTTAATCCTTTGTTTCTGGTCCATTAAGGCCTGGTGGACAGCACAGTGTAGCACTACAGTGTACTGGCAAATAATCTTACACATAAAGCCTATCTGTAAGCACATTATGTGATCAAATTAACACTGCTTTTTGGGACGCATGTCATTATTGCAGGAGCCACTTAAAAACCTCAATGACACCCCCCCATGGCTGTTGCAGTCAGGGTGGAGTGCAATAAAACAGGACATGGATTTAATGGATCTGGATCTTCTATGTGATGCTCCTAAATTAAAGAAACCATGCAGCGGGTGCAGCCACTGCACACCTGCAGACCATCAATTATCTACAGTAGAGCAGTAGAGGCTGGTGGGAGGAGCTATAGGAGGACGGGTCATTGTAATAGCTGGAATGGAATAAATGGAACGGTATACAACCACGTTTGATGCCGCTCCATTAACTCCATTCCAGCCATTACAATGAGCCCATCCTCCTATAGCTCCTCCCACCAGCCACTGCTTCAGAGGGATGCAGTGTCTCTAAAAAGGCCAAACAGTTTCTTTCCCAACAAATTAACTGCTGACTTGGTTCCTAAAAATACTGAACCTGACCTATCTGATCCACCATTTCATCCTAATTAAAATCCCTGATGTCACACGGCAGTGTTGATATTGGTGAAGTCGCCTCCCGGGTGGTACAGTGGTTGAGGGCGCTGTACTGCAGCGCCAGCTGTGCAACCAGAGACTCGCGCCCAGGCTCTGTCGTAACCGGCCGTGACCGGGAGGTCCGTGGGGCGACGCACAATTGGCCTAGCGTCGTCCAGGTTAGGTAGCTGTTGGCCGGTAGGAATATCCTTGTCTTATCATGCACCAGCAACTACTGTGGCGGGCTGGGCACACTATGCCCATAGTGGGCACCACTATGGGTGGGTTAGCGCGCACTGTGCCCAGCCCGTGTTTCCTCCGACACATTAGTGCGGCTGGCTTCCGGGTTGGATGCACGCTTTGTTAAGAAGCAATGCGGCTTGGTTGGGTTGTGTATCGGAGGACGTATGACTTTCAACCTTCGTCTCTCCCGAGCCCGTACGGGAGTTGTAGTGATGAGACAAGATAGTAAATAATTGGATACCACCAAATTGGGGAGAAAAACGGGCTAAAAACAAAAACAAACAAAAATATATTGGTGAAGTCATTCTACAGACATTAAAGAGCTATTGCTATCAGTTTTTCTTCCTGTCCGTTGAGCTAAGCGTCTGTCAATTTTAATATTATATTAGGCGTACCCAAATCATTGAGGGTAAAACAAAGTCTTCAAAATTAAAAAGATCACAGCTGCAAAAATATTAAATAGTATTGGAGGACTTTGCTGCTGGTTATTCTCACATACTCTGTCGTCAATTTATTTTACTAGGCAAGTCAGTTAAAAACAAATTCTTATTTTCAATGACGGCCTAGGAACAGTGGGTTAACTACCTGTCAGCTCGGGGATTTGAACTTGTAACCTTTCGGTTACTAGTCCAACGCTCTAACCACTAGGCTACCCTGCCACCCCACTGTCATTATTGCATTGAAGCTTAAGTGTACCTTGTCAGCTCGGGGATTTGAACTTGCAACCTTTCGGTTACTAGTCCAACGCTCTAACCACTAGGCTACCCTGCCGCCCCACTGTCATTATTGCATTGAAGCTTAAGTGTCTCTAGTATTATCTTTTCCAGACCCACAGAATTTGGCCAATTGCAAAAATGGTTTACTGAGATCCTGGGGCATGAGAGAATCTCATGAGATTGAGACTCATGTACTCAGGCATCGTTTGGCTGGGCTACGTGTTGGGAGGGGTTGGACCTGTTGCAACGACTTTAGCTTGTTGTCATCGTTTCAGCATGGGGGGACGAGAATATCTCACAGTGACATAATTTTCAAGACTTTCTCTCTCTCTCTGTGTTACTGTGTAGCAAAATGGCTGCCGTTGTTGCCCACTGGCTGGGTCCGTTGTGACTGTAGCCCATTCCCCTCTGTTCCAGTCGGTGTGCTAGGAGTGCGGTGCAGGAAGGCAGATAGATAGGTAGATAGAGATATTGCTGGGGCTGGATTCATGCCATCTCAGCCATAGTGTCAGGATGCCATGAATCCATAGGATGTCATCAGAGTAGTCCGCGCAGGACACACACACAGGTGAGGGGGCACAGTTAGAATGCAGCACATGTATGTTTGTTGTAAGGCAAAGTCATAATGCACTGTCTGAGGGGGGGGGGGGGGGGGGGGGGGGGGGGGTTTAGTGGGACAATTGTTCTTATTTTCTTATTTTGGGAGGGGGGGTTAATTATCTGAAGATGAAAATATCTCTGCTTCTCAGCATCTGCTCGTCTCACAATGAAAAACATCCCAGAGGATAATGCAGAGTCAATGCCTTCCAGTGATTAATAATAACATCTTTCACTATGGGTGCTACTAGCTAAAATAGATTGCATAAGAAAAGGTCTAATCCCTATTAGAAAAGATATTGCTGTTGCAAAGGTGTTACAAAACCTCTTAGGAATGCATTGCAGCAACAGTGCATGGCTATGTGTGCATTGAAGCCCACAGGGTAGTAACTAATATTAAATATGACAATAACCCTGTGACATAACATGTAGAAATGATCAACATTTAGTGAAAATACTGATCAATAAACTGCATCAAGAGATAATTTTTGGTTTTTACTGTGATATCAGCAGATATCCAAGCCTTATGTAAGAAGATGCATGACCAGTACAGCTGAAAATCAAAGACAAAATCAAATAAAACGGAGTACACTGTCATAAACAGCTGGAGCACTGTGTATGGCATGAATGTGATGCTTCATTTTCAGAAAAATATCAAACAGAAATATCATGAGAATAGTGTCAATATGCTACTGGAAAATGGAAGGCTGATTGCTATTGTTCTTTTCAGCCATTTAGCTTATTTTCCCCTTCATGCAGCAAATACTACAACCACTAGGCTACTCCCACATTTACACTGAATTACAATAATGACAGTATTAATAGGCCTACAATTATAACAATAACAGAGACATTTGCTTCACAAAATTGAAAAATATCAGGCTGTCCCTTACATTTCAACATTATGCAATTGTTAACAATTGAGTCTTGCAACCTCCTCTTCAGATGAATGGCAAATAATTTTACTTGGGCCTATAGGCTACATCTAGAATATATTTCACAGCGCTTACCTTTTAATGTAGTTTTTGCCATAAAGAATCTGTTGTAAAAGTGTAACCAGTCCAAATGCGCAAATGAATATAAAACAAAGCGACCTATTGCCGAGTAAATCTCTACCCGACGTAGGGTCGGAGTATCCCATTCTTCGGCGCAGCATCCACTGTTGCCCAAAACTCCAGAATTAGCCTTCTCTCCGCGCAGCATTCAGAATCAATCACACAGGTTTATCGTGAAAGCATTCGTGAGGACATTGTCCAAATGTCTTTATGATATGTTTACTAACCTATCCTTCGCTGCGGTCACAGCATTGATCTCATTGGCCTACATAAATCATAGAAATATAGGCTACGATTCCGGAAGGAAAGTGATTTGGTTAGAAATTGTAGAATACAAATATTCTGGTATTTTGCAAGGCTGATGGTACACAAAACATGAAATGTTTCGTCAAAAATGCCTGACATTTCTTTGAGATCAGGGCGATAACCTCTCGAATGGGAGGTGCGCTCGATCGAGAGGCTGGACAGACAATGGCAGGCAATGCAGATGGATGGAATTCTTTCTTTTGCCCAACGCAGTTAAGCAAAAACCACGCCCGGTTATTCAGAGGGGCGTTCTACAACGCTGTGAGCTCTCTCCAGGTTCGGAAGTGAATATCACGTACCGCAAAATTCAGTCACTGATTAATATCAATAACATGGACCGAGCTAGCCATTACCGTCCCTCAGCGCTCAAAGATATATTCAATGGCTGTAACATAGCGTATTCAACTGAATGAGTTGTATTTGATTTAACCAGGCAAGTCAGTTAAGAACAAGTTCTTATTTACAACGCTGGATCAATTGTGCGCAGCCCTATGGGACTTCCAATCACGGCCAGATCTGATGCAGCCTTAGTCCACTGCACCACTCGGGAGCCCATGATTAGCGAATAAATATTTGAGAAATTATGAATAATAAGCATATGCTTTTACCTGATAATAGAATACTAATGATAATATAACAACTTCCAATAACGTTAAGTAGCCTAGGTTCATTTAGCGGACCTTCAATTGAAGGAATTCAGCAGAGTTCTCAGACATTATTACAACTTGAAACTCTGAAAATAAATACATGGGCAAATGTTACCAAATGTAACAGTATAGCTTCCGTCCCTCTCCTGGCCTCGAACCAGGGACCCTCTGCACACATCAACAACTGCCTCCCACGAAGCATCGTTACCCATCACTTCATAAAAGGCGCGGCCCTTGCAGAGCAAGAGGAACAACTACTTCAAGGTCTCAGCGAATGACGTCACCGATTGAAACGCTATTAGCGCGCACCCGCTAACTAGCTAGCCATTTCACATCGGTTACACAAACATGATAATAACAGGCCTGCTAATTGTTAAATTACACTTTCCATCCTTACCTTGGAAGGTCACTGTCTCTGCGCTGAACGCCTGTGATTGAGACAACGCTAGCTAGCCAATGGGAGCGTAGTAGAACGTCCCTCTGAATAACGGGGTTTGGTTTTGGCTTAACTGCGTTGGGAAAAAGACGCAGATATTCCAGTCTCATTTACCAGTGTTCCTTCCACCGTGAGGATGGGCTAGCTGAGTTAAATACTTAAGACAACATGATCAAAAATAATGAACTAGCCTAGCCTATATACGAAAGAGCTCAAGAATGGCGTGAAGTGAAGCACAGTTTGGTGTTGCTGATAATTGCAGCTTCTTTCCATTACAGCAGACTGGTCCAGAGATGCTGATGCTGATACTCTCTCTCTCTGTCTGTCTCTCTTGCTCTCTCTTTATTTCCAAACAGACAATCATTAGCTACTCCTAGACCTTTCACTCACTTCCGGTTGAACGCGGAACTAGGAAGAGCTTGGTTTTGTTGTTTAAAAAAAAAAAGTTTGTTGTTTTGAAAGTGTATTGGAAAGTTCTTAGTAGCTAGCTAACTTTTTAGTTTGGATCTCGCGACGCAGTTGGCATCAGTTGCTGGGACTGCTAGTCTCTGTTCAGTGATCCTGCCAACCAAGGAAAGGGTCCGAGGAGCTATTTGGGCTTGCTAGCTGCATATCAAGCAAGCAGGTTTTCTTGAGGGCTTGAACGCAGCCCGTGACGCGGTTAGCCATTGTGACTGGGACCATGGATTGTCTCTGGTTTATGGCTGTCTAGATCCCTGCAGTTTGTTGTTTTCAATCTTCCCTGTAACCTGCCCTGTCATGTACTAAACTGATACAAATTTCTGATGAATGGTTGAAAATAATTGGAAAATAGGAAGATTGTGAGAGCTGTACTGTTAGATTTCAGTCCAGCCTTTGACATTATTGACCGTAACCTGTTGTTGAAAAAACATATGTGTTATGGCTTTTCAACCTCAGCTCTGAATCCACAAAAAGGCAATCTATCTAATAGAAATGAAAGGTTTTAATTTAATGGAAGCTTCTCTAATGTCAAACATTTAAAGTGTGGTGTACCGCAGGGCAGCTCTCTAGGCCCTTTACTCTTTTCTATTTTTACCAATGACCTGCCACTGGCATTAAACAAAGCATGTGTGTCCATGTGTGCTTATAATTCAACTATATATGCATCAGCAACCACAGCTAATGAAGTCACTGAAACCCTTACCAAAGAGTGGCAGTCTGTTTTGGAATGAGTGGCCAGTAATAAACTGGTCCTGAAAATCTCTAAAACTAAGAGCATTGTATTTAGTACAAATCATTCCCTTAGTTCTAGACCTCAGCTGAATCTGGTAATGAATGGTGTGGCTTTAAGGAAGTGGATGGCTGCAAATGTTCTACTTTTAAACTCGGACAAAACAGAGATGCTTGTTCTAGGGCCCAAGAAACAAAGAGATATTCTGTTGAATCTGACAATTAATCTTGATGGTTGTACAGTCGTCTCAAATAAAACTGTGAAGGACCTCGGCGTTACTCTGGACACTGATCTCTCTTTTGATGAACATATCAAGAATGTTTCAAGGACAGTTTTTTTCCATCTACGTAACATTGCAAAATTCAGAAACTTTCTGTCCAAAAATGATGCAGAAAAATGTATCCATGCTTTTGTCACTTCTAGGTTAGACTACTGCAATGCTCTACTTTCTGTCTACCCGGATAAAGCACTAAATAAACTTCAGTTAGTACTAAACACGGCTGCTAGAATCTTGACTAGAACCAACAAAATTGGTCATATTACTCCAGTGTTAGCCTCTCTACAATGGCTTCCTGTTAAGGCAAGGGCTGATTTCAAGGCTTTACTGCTAACCTACAAAGCATTACATGGGCTTGCTCCTACTTATCTTTCTGATTTGGTCCTGCCGTACATACGTACACGTAAGCTACGGTCATAAGACGTAGGCCTCCTAACTATCCCTAGAATTTATAAGCAAACAACTGGAGGCAGGGCTTTCTCCTATAGAGCTCCATTTTTATGGAATGGTCTGCGTACCCATGTGAGAGACGCAGACTCGGTCTCAACCTTTAAGTCTTTACTGAAGACTCATCTCTTCAGTGGGTCATATGATTGAGTGTAGTCTGGCCCAGGAGTGGGAAGGTGAATGGAAAGGCTCTGGAGCAACGAACCGCCCTTGCTGTCTCTGCCTGGCCGGTTCCCCTCTTTCCACTGGGATTCTCTGCCTCTAACCCTATTACAGGGGCTGAGTCACTGGCTTACTGGGGCTCTCTCATGCCGTCCCTGGAAGGGGTGCATCACCTGAGTGGGTTGATTCACTGATGTGGTCATCCTGTCTGGGTTGGCGCCCCCCCTTGGGTTGTGCCATGGCGGAGATCTTTGTGGGCTATACTCAGCCTTGTCTCGGGATGGTAAGTTGGTGGTTGAAGATATCCCTCTAGTGGTGTGGGAGCTGTGCTTTGTGGGTGGGGTTATATCCTTCCTGTTTGGCCCTGTCCGGGGGTGTCCTCGGATGGGGCCACAGTGTCTCCTGACCCCTCCTGTCTCAGCCTCCAGTATTTATGCTGCAGTAGTTTATGTGTCGGGGGGCTAGGGTCAGTTTGTTTTATCTGGAGTACTTCTCCTGTCCTATTCTGTGTCCTGTGTGAATCTAAGTGTGCGTTCTCTAATTCTCTCCTTCTCTCTTTCTTTCTCTCTCTCTCGGAGGACCTGAGCCCTAGTACTATGCCCCAGGACTACCTGACATGATGACTCCTTGCTGTCCCCAGTCCACCTGACCGTGCTGCTGCTCCAGTTTCAACTGTTCTGCCTTATTATTATTCGACCATGCTGGTCATTTTATGAACATTTGAACATCTTGGCCATGTTCTGTTATAATCTCCACCCGGCACAGCCAGAAGAGGACTGGCCACCCCACATAGCCTGGTTCCTCTCTAGGTTTCTTCCTAAGTTTTGGCCTTTCTAGGGAGTTTTTCCTAGCCACCGTGCTTCTACACCTGCATTGCTTGCTGTTTGGGGTTTTAGGCTGGGTTTCTGTACAGCACTTTGAGATATCAGCTGATGTACGAAGGGCTATATAAATAAATTTGATTTGAAACATTTGAAAAGCTTATAGAAAGACTATAGCCTCCTTAATGACAAAAAAGCATCCTGCAAAATCCACACTTGCATCATTCTTTTGATTAGACTAGGTTGTGTTTGGTTGTAGGTTGAAGTTTTGGTGTTTTGGGCCCGAATCATTTTCCCTCAACACTTCTATCCCATGTTTTTTTTACTCTGTGTGTAGGCCCACCCCATATAAATGTCATACCACTAGGCCTACGTGTATTTCCTCTTTCCCAATAAGATGTTTAAAGTGAATTGGCATATTCCTAAATATCAATGATGAAAATTCTCAGTAGGCTATTCAAGGACTATTTGGGAGCATAGGCCTACTCAAAAAGGCTATAGGGAGGGAAAGAAATTGAGCTAGGGTAGACCGGGGCTAAATGTAACATAGTTACAGTGAGTAATGGTAGCTAAGACACATATATTGTTTGTATAAAATGTTTTTAATCAAACCAACAAAAAAAATACTCAAACAACATACATATCTCAGCTACCATTACTCACTGTAACTACGTTTCTGGGACATGCCGGTCGTTTACAATTCAAACCAAAAGTGTCAGAGGTGAAATGTTACAATTAACCCAGTAGGTGTGGTTAAATGTAACAGTCTTTGATCCTAAAAATAAGGGGTAATAAAACAACAAAATTATTTGAAACAAATATTTGGATGAAAACACAAAATTGATAAACAAATTATAATATTTTTTTTACCAACTTTTTCTCTCCAATTTCGTGATTACCATCTCGTATCATCGGTGCAACTCCCCAACGGGCTCGGGAGAGGCGAAAGTCAAGTCATGCTTCCTCCGAAACATGACATGCCAAACCACACTTCTTAACACGCGCTCACTTAACCAGGAAGCCAGCTGCACCTGTGTCGGAGGAAACTGTTCAACTGATGTTCGAAATCCACCTGCAGGTGCCCGGCCCACCACAAGGAGTTGCTAGAGCGCGATGAGCCAAGTAAAGCCCCCCCCGGCCAAACCCTCCCCTAACCCAGAGGACACTGGGCGAATTTTGCGACACTCTATAGGACTCCCGATCATGGCCAGTAATGCCACAGGATCAAACCCCAGGCTGTAGTGACACCACAACACTGCGATGCAGTGCCTTAGACCCCTGCGCCACTCGGGAGGCCCAAAACTAAATATTTTAATTTGACCAAATATTTATTTATTTATAATTATCATTCAAAAGAATGAATTTGACTTTTTATATTTTTCAAAGTTATTAACTTGGTTGTACTGGGATACTTTATAGGAAGAAGTTACATTTTATATCACTATGTGAATGTGTCTAAAAACAATATAAAATACCATAGTATTTGTTGTAGGTGCACTAACCACGATACAACTAATCTGAGTTTTGTGCGAAAATACAATAATTACTGTCAACTATACCACTCAAAATACCTTTTCTTACTGATAAAAATGATTGAAGTGATAATGCCAGAGAAGCCGGTGTTTGGAGGATATATTGACACTGGTGTTAGGCCCGACACGAAGTCCAAGGCTGGCTAACCATGCAAATATATCCTTCAAAGGCGGTCTTCGACTGCATTATCTTTCTTATAGAATGGGTTACCAACATGTGATTTCTATATTTTAATAAAAAAAAATGTTATCTTGATTCATTTATTCATACTATTTCATTCTTCCACAAGATATAGTACCGACACAAACCTAGGGTTGCTACCCAAGCCGGCTGGTCATTTGTTCTATTGGTTTGGTTGTTAGAGACATTCTACGGCTAACTTACAGCCAGAATAAGAGCAAAGTAGCTACCTTTGCATTAGTTTAAGCTGTTTTCTAGTGACATTTATTTGGATACATCCATAACAGGACAATGACTGTTAGCACACAGCCAAGACAATGCAGCAGTGGCTTCGGGACGAGTCTCTGAATGTCCGAGTGGCCCAGCAAGAGCCCGGACTTGAATCTGAGCAAACAGCTCTAGAGAGACCTGAATCGTGCTGACTTTGTTATGTCATTGTGCAATGACATTACGTAGAATACACAATAACGTTACTCAAATTGAAAAATATGATCTCTGAAAAATGATTTGACATGTTAGTTTAGATTTTTTTGTTCATTAGCATATAGTTTTATTTGTAAAAGTAATACACATTGTTATTTAGAAAGAACTCATTGAACAAGTACACATTATTTATTTTCTTTTTAACTAGTAAACCTACACATTCTGAACAAATATAGTTTTAAGCAGTGTATTGGTGTAACGGCTGTTGGAAGGAGAGGGCCAAGGTGCAGCGTGGTACGTGCTCATACTTTTATTTGAACTGAACACTGAAACAACAAAAACAAAGAACAAACGAAACCGAAACAGTTCTGCCTGGTGCAGACAAAAACAGCTACCTACAAAACACAGGTGGGAAAAGGCTACCTAAAAATGATTCTCAATCAGACACAACGATAGACAGCTGCCTCTGAGAACCACACAGAAATAGATAACATAGAATGCCCACCCCAACTCACGCCCTGACCAAACCAAAAGAGAGACATAAAGGGATCTAAGGTCAGGGTGTGACAGTAACCCCCCCAAAGGTGCGGACTCCGGCCGCAAAACCTAAACCTATAGGGGAGGGTCTGGGTGGGCATCTATCTGCGGTGGCGGCTCTTGTGCGGGACGTGGACCCCGCTCCACCTTAGGCTTGGCCCACTTGGAGGGCGCCTCTGGCAGCGGGCCCCGGGAGAGGACTCACCAGGCTGGGGAGACATACAGGCGGCCTCCTCCTTGGCCGAGTCACCGGACACACTGGGCTGTGGAGGCGCACTCGAGCGCAGAGCTTGCCTCACCTGTTCTGGATGGATGCCAGCTTCCACCCGGCAAATGCGGAACGCTGGCACCGAGCACACCAGCCTGTGAATGCTCGGCCAAGACACAGTGCGCATCACCCCATAGCACGGGGCCAGACCAGTCACATGCTTGCCCCAGTAAGCACGGGGGAGTGGGCTCAGGTCTCCAACCTGACTCTGCCACACTCCCCGTGTGCCCCCCCCCCCGCTCTCCTGGCTGCCTCCACCTGTTCCCATGGGAGGCGATCCCTTCCAGCCAAGATCTCCTCCCATGTGTAGGATCCCTTGCCGTCCAGAATGTCCTCCCATGTCCAGTCCTCTCTTCCACACTGCTTGGTCCTTTGGTGGTGGGTAGTTCTGTAACGGCTGTTGGAAGGAGAGGACCAAGGTGCACCGTGGTACATGTTCATACTTTTATTTGAACTGACATGAGAACGAACCAGTTCTGTCTGTTGCAGACACAAAAACAGAAAACATTTACCCACAAAACACAGGTGGGAAAAGGTTACCTAAGTATGGTTCTCAATCAGAGACAACGATAGACAGCTGCCTCTGATTGAGAACCACACCCGGCCAAACACACAGAAATAGAAAACATAGAATACAACATAGAATGCCCACCCCAACTCCCGCCCTGACCAAACCAAAATAGAGACATAAAAGGATCTCTAAGGTCAGGGAGTGACAATTGGTAGTTAGTTAACATGCTACCTAACTGATCAACAATTATAGGTACAAGGTATATATGCTATCTTATTGAACAAGCAACTTAACTCAAATAATGATGCGTGCTAGGCATCTCTCTCCAGGTTGCTGTGCTGCTTGGCTGGCTAGCTGCTTAATGGTTTCCTCTAGATATTGCCACTGTTCTCGCACACACTGCAGTGCACACTGCCACCATCAGCTGTGTGTCTCCACCAGTTCCAGAAAGTCCACTCCTTGTGTACGTACTGTAAATATGATGAATCATAGATTGGCAAGGAAATCCTCTTCATCTTCACTGTCCAACTGCATTGTCACGGAGCTGGAACCAGCAGTAGAGGATGCAGTGGCCTGCTGAGGATGCAACAGTACGCTGCTGTGGTGCCAAACTGCTGCTGAACTTCACCTGGTAGTTTATGCTGGTAACAGGTATCACCAGCCAGCGTCAGTCCATACCACACCAGGAGTATGGAGTTGAGAGTGTGCAGTGACATTCTATTTCTTAACTTTGACTTGACCACACTCATTTGGCTGAACAGCCGTTCAAACTCCGCATTTGAGTGTGGCAAGGAGAGGGTAGTGAGTGTAGCTTTGCACAGTTCTTAAAATGGATTTGACCCAGAAGAGTCTGTGTAGTTATTGACTTCACTCCAAAACTAGACTGTATTTTCAGTTGAGTCCCGCCAAAACAGATGGATGTTTCTCCATTGGGAAACAATTGTATAAATTGTTTGGGGCCGGTACCCCAGTAGCTCAGCTACTTTAATCATTTCAGTGGTGTCTTTATTGTGCTTTAGCGTTTCCTTAACACTGAACAAGGCCATGTGTCACAAGGCTTCAAGGTTGTCTGGGAGCCTTGCTTGCGGCTCCTTGCTTAAAGCAACAATGTAGTTGATGCACCGTCTCTGAATGACCTTTTTGTCCTCTGGCGCAAGACTGAGTTGGTACACCGTGCTCTCGAAAAGGTACCGAAGGTATGGTGATGGACTGAGATGTCCATCAATGGCATACTTCAGGACATCAATTTTTGCCATAGAGTTGACTACTCTGCTGCAAATTGATGTTAAGAGGTGTACCAGATTGTCCAAATGCTTGACAGGATCTGTTTGCTCTCCCTCAAATGACTTCAGTGCAACTTGTACGTCAGACAGGATTGATTTCAAGAATGTCAGGTAGACACATAGTTGGTCTTGTCCATGTACATGGTGAGGAGCACATCCACCATGTAGCAATGCTCACTGGCCTTGGTCACCTCAAAGTGGAGCTTCAGTTCTTCCCACCGGCTCAATATATGAGTTACCGCAGGCTCAATCGATAGCCAACGTGTGGCACACACTTTGGTGATATACAGGGGTTTCTGGCCACAATTAATGGTGGCATACACTGCTTTGTACGCCTCGCACCATTTTGGGGAAATCGAAAACCATTTGTAGGTTTCCCTGATTAAGTACTCAACACTCCAAGGGATGGTTTCTTTGGATGCTGCGACAGACAGCCAATTGTAAAGAATGGCCCACACAGCGGATGAGTACTGAATTGGGCAATGCACATTCTTCCTTTAAAATCTTGTGCACCTCAGTCATCACAGACGCATTATCAGTGCCAATACCCTGAAGATTCTCTTTTTTAAGGTTACACTTCTCAAGAAACTCAACTGCCGCCTTTGCTATTGATCTGGCATTGCCTCCCTCCAATTCATTCAGACCAAGAAAGGTGGACACAACGGTTATTTTTTTAGCACTGAAATACCGAATCACCACACCCAGGTATTTCGAGACACTGACATCAGTGGACTCATCCAAAAGGAGACTGAACTTCTCATTCCCCACATCTGATGTTACTCTTTTGAGAAAATAAGGAACCAATACTCCCCTAATCATTTCTGTGCACTTGGTGCAGTGCATTTAGACGTTTGTTGCTGTCACGGAATCTGAAAAGGCAGCTTTGCAAGCCATACCTAAATGTTTGCATGCTAGCAGCGAACAATGCTCTGCAATGGCCATTGGCATAGTAGCTTCTGATCTTTTGCAGTTATCCACTTTCTTAACCAACTGTGGTAATGTAGACTGAGTTGTGGGGTTGTACAGTTTTGATTGATTTTACAGTGCCTTGCGAAAGTATTCGGCCCCCTTGAACTTTGCGACCTTTTGCCACATTTCAGGCTTCAAACATAAAGATATAAAACTGTATTTTTTTGTGAACACAATCATGAAGTGGAACGACATTTATTGGATATTTCAAACTTTTTTAACAAATAAAAAACTGAAAAATTGGGCGTGCAAAATTATTCAGCCCCCTTAAGTTAATACTTTGTAGCGCCACCTTTTGTTGCGATTACAGCTGTAAGTCGCTTGGGGTATGTCTCTATCAGTTTTGCACATCGAGAGACTGACATTTTTTCCCATTCCTCCTTGCAAAACAGCTCGAGCTCAGTGAGGTTGGATGGAGAGCATTTGTGAACAGCAGTTTTCAGTTCTTTCCACAGATTCTCGATTGGATTCAGGTCTGGACTTTGACTTGGCCATTCTAACACCTGGATATGTTTATTTTTGAACCATTCCATTGTAGATTTTGCTTTATGTTTTGGATCATTGTCTTGTTGGAAGACAAATCTCCGTCCCAGTCTCAGGTCTTTTGCAGACTCCATCAGGGTTTCTTCCAGAATGGTCCTGTATTTGGCTCCATCCATCTTCCCATCAATTTTAACCATCTTCCCTGTCCCTGCTGAAGAAAAGCAGGCCCAAACCATGATGCTGCCACCACCATGTTTGACAGTGGGGATGGTGTGTTCAGGGTGATGAGCTGAGTTGCTTTTATGCCAAACATAACGTTTTGCATTGTTGCCAAAAAGTTCAATTTTGGTTTCATCTGACCAGAGCACCTTCTTACACATGTTTGGTGTGTCTCCCAGGTGGCTTGTGGCAAACTTTAAACGACACTTTTTATGGATATCTTTAAGAAATGGCTTTCTTCTTGCCACTCTTCCATAAAGGCCAGATTTGTGCAATATACGACTGATTGTTGTCCTATGGACAGAGTCTCCCACCTCAGCTGTAGATCTCTGCAGTTCATCATGGACTTCTTGGCTGCATCTCTGATCAGTCTTCTCCTTGTATGAGCTGAAAGTTTAGAGGGACGGCCAGGTATTGGTAGATTTGCAGTGGTCTGATACTCCTTCCATTTCAATATTATCGCTTGCACAGTGCTCCTTGGGATGTTTAAAGCTTGGGAAATCTTTTTGTATCCAAATCCGGCTTTAAACTTCTTCACAACAGTATCTCGGACCTGCCTGGTGTGTTCCTTGTTCTTCATGATGCTCTCTGCGCTTTTAACGGACCTCTGAGACTATCACAGTGCAGGTGCATTTATACGGAGACTTGATTACACACAGGTGGATTGTATTTATCATCATTAGTCATTTAGGTCAACATTGGATCATTCAGAGATCCTCACTGAACTTCTGGAGAGAGTTTGCTGCACTGAAAGTAAAGGGGCTGAATAATTTTGCACGCCCAATTTTTCAGTTTTTGATTTGAAATATCCAATAAATGTCGTTCCACTTCATGATTGTGTCCCACTTGTTGTTGATTCTTCACAAAAAAAATACAGTTTTATATCTTTATGTTTGAAGCCTGAAATGTGGCAAAAGGTCGCAAAGTTCAAGGGGGCCGAATACTTTCGCAAGGCACTGTATATGCTTTGCTGTAAAAACAATGTTTTTTTGATGTCATACATTTTTGCAAGCATATCTGATTTGCAGTACTCACAGTATGCCCAACAATCATCCCCAATTACTGGCTTCAGCTACAGACTCCTACTCTTTTCTGTACTTCTGGCTGTACAGTTTTGATTGAGACATGTTGATTGATGTTGTAAGTTCTGTTCAAGATCAAACATTTGTGACCAAATATATTCATTGGGTGTGTCTCCTCGAACGCACACTACTGCTGCTACATTCAGCCAACAATGATTTACAATTTGCTGAAATTGCTGCTGGCCTGCTGCTGCCTGTGCACGAGCTAAGCGTCTGCTACTGACGTCACTCACAATGCACTTTTGCAGCCAGGCACGTGTGTTGTGACTGAGTGTGTGACAGAAAAATAGTTTTGGTGTCATTTAGAGGGAAAATGCATTTTAGCGTTTGAGTAACTTTTCAAAAGTTGCTAAAAGTTCCAAATACATTTTTTAAAGTAGCTAAATGTGTTGCTAGGTGCTGTTTGAAAAAAAGTTGCCAGGGTACACTGAAAAGTTGCTAAATCTAGCAACAAAATTGCTAAATTGGCATCACTGGTCTCATCCCCGACTCTCGATATGTTCATTACTATGGGACAGCTGGAGATCGAATTTGAATATTTAAACATTGTTTTTAATGTCAGAGAGACAGACAGCAATGTTTATACAATTCTCGGGAGCATAATGTCACAATATACACGTTAGAAATATACATAATTCTGTTTGTGCCATTGAAAAACTAAATGCACAACATAAACTCAACTGAAAGTCAGTCCACATCACATGCTCATTCAGTGAGTCCATGTCTATTTATCCAGAATGGATCCCTGTCATTTTCCCCTCCTTCCGCTTTACAAATCTGTGAATAGCAATGTGGCGGATACCCAGCAGGAATGCACTTAAACTTTACAGTTAAATTGGTTTCAGAAGAGGGAAAGCATACAGGAGATGAAGCTGCTTTAGATCATTGTCCCTCCTAGCCACCAGCAGCTGAATGGCAACATCTGGTGGCAAGAATATATATTACACTCAAAAGCATTTGACGTTGCAAACACATCAGTTATTAAAATATATATATTTTTCATTTAACTATTATATAACCTATGATGATCACAATATGACATTGATTGACAGATTGAAATGTATTATTTGCGTTGTATGCTACTGCACTTTTGTAGTCTTTCAAAGCAGGACTTCTGTATTGACGAACATTGTGGACTCCTTATCTTGATAGGCCAAGGAAGAAATCTGTGAATTCATATCAATTTCAGAAGCAAACTATAGAAGTGGCCCAGATAGAATACTTTAAAAATTATATCCTTCCCTCTTCCTCTTCCCTTCCTTGGAGTAATCACTGATTCAACATGATTGGATGTGTGTAACAGTGAAGAAGGAAGTATGCATTTTAAAGTATTTAAACATGGCCCGTACCTGACATGAACAACAAAACAAATTGATCGGATTTGCCATGAGTAGTGTATTAAAATCAATGTTTACATCCTTAGTACTCTGTCGGCTATTTGTTGAAATAAACGCTTATCCTAATTAAGGGGGCTTATTTTACTGTTACACCGGAACAACCTCGATTGGGATTTAATGCAAGACCAAACGCTTTTCCGGTCTCTTTTCACCCACCCATAAGAAGAAAATGGTGAGTGGAAAAATAGTCAGAGATGTATCGTACAACATCTATTTCTGTATCTGTTTATTTTAACACACATTGTTGCGATTTGCGACTTGTAATCACAAATAATGGTTTCTCATCGATATTGTTTTTGATGCAACGTTAGATGGTGTATAAAAACCTTGAATGTTTGCTTGCCTAAAAACTTGCTGGCTATCTTGCCTATTCAGCTAGTTAGCTTGCTACCGGAAAAGTAATGTGCTCTTTCAACTAAAGCACACTTTATTTCGGGTGTGAAGAATTTACTATGCGTTATTCACGAGACTTAAATAAATGTGAACATGTATATATCTAACTAGCTCAATGACCATCTACCGGTAGTTAACATGGCTAACGTCAACTTTCTAGCAAAGGAAGCATTGCTAACGTTAGCTGCCTTGCCTCAAGCAAACACTGAATTAAGTTGCCAGGAATTTGACTAGAAACGTTCGTAGTCCATCTTGATTATCTTAGCATACAATGACACTCTGCAAATAATTACCAGTCTTGTCAATTATGTTTTCAATACAAATGTCTTTACACATGAATTTCAGTGATTATTTCATGTTGGCTGAGACATGATCCCGACTTCTCCGTTCATGCTCACTGGATGACAAAGATCTTTGGCTAAATTATGGATCTTATGTGTTTCAGACGAAGGGTACATCGTCCTTCGGAAAGCGGCGTAATAAGACGCACGCTTTGTGCCGTCGCTGTGGCTCCAAGGCTTACCACCTTCAGAAGTCGTCCTGCGGGAAGTGTGGGTATCCCGAGAAACGCAAGAGAAGGTGTAAGTGCCATTCCTTGAACAATCAATTGATTCATTGTAAAAACTGCTATATTGTAAACAAGATGTCAGACCTGTGGGCATTCTGTCTCAACTTGTTGAATAATGAGGGTTGTTACTGCATTGTCTTTCACTTCATACCTTGTTGACTTGTTAGACTATTTGACAAGTGCATGCAGCATCACACAATTAATGTTTACTGCCCAGTGTCTTGTCAATGATGTTTTCAATACAAATGTCTGAACATATGAATTTCAGTGATTCTTACTTTGTGACTGAGACAAGACCCCAACCTCTTCAAGTATGCACATTGGTTGACAGATCTTTCCATAATGTGTGCCCCCACATCTGTTGACAGGGGTGAGGATATTTGGGAATGTTTGCCTTAAACCTTTGGTCCTGCTTTGTGACAATTTGTGTACTTTTTTTGTGTTTCTGTAGACAACTGGAGCGCTAAGGCCAAGAGGAGGAACACCACTGGGTCTGGCCGCCTGAGACACCTGCGAGTCGTCTACCGCAGATTCAGGTGAGGACTCATATAAAGCCAGCGGTACACAGTACTGCTGAGATTTTCCTTTTTCTTAATTTCCTGGAAAACCAAGGTCATTCAGTAGGGCACATGGTAAAATGTTTGGATCTGAAAATTGCATTCTTACTGGACAAGTTCAAGTTGGCCGCTATTACCCTTTCAACGCGTTTTCTCCTGTTTCCAGTCTACTCTCACTGCGACCCTGGTTTGTGTGGACTCCAGCCAATCGTTAACATTAGTGCAGGGGTGTCAAACTAATTCCACGGGGGGGCAGTGTCTGCAGGTTTTTTTTTTTTTGCGTTTCTTTACTAATTGGTGACCTTGAATGATTAATTAGTTAGGGTGGGGAGAACCAGCAGACACTCAACCCTCTGTGGAGAAATGAAAACCTGCAGGACTGGCTCTCAAGGGCCTTGCTAAAGACATGCTAAAGACATGCAGGTCATTCTACAATGTGAGTTAAACTGGTTGTTGATGCTCTGTTATATGTGAATCGATCTGAGTCTGGTTGTGGCCAATAAGCCACTGCTATCCCCCTGTTTGCGCTGTTACAACTGTTGCTTTGAAATAATGCTAGCGGAAATGAGCTTGCCAATTGTGTCAAAATAAATGTCTGAACTGATGACGCCGGATTATAAAAATATATATTTTTTTTTAAAAGATCTTTACTAAAGCAAGCTTCACTGCCCCATCAGTTGTGACATAGGGGTCCCTGAGAAGAGTTCTGAAAACCACTGACCTAGGAGCCATGTAGAACTACGTATTCTGCCACATCTGTTTATGGCCATCTGTTACGTAGTTGGATCAGCACTAGCATATGCATCCAACAGACTTCCACAAATAACACCACAAACTGTGAAGACCACCTTAGTGACTGTCAGAAATGTTGCTTATTACCTTAGGTGATCCGTAAGGTTACAATTAAAGTCTTCTACATAATGTACAGATGTCATGTTTTCTTTCCCCATCCTTTTCAGGAATGGGTTCCGGGAAGGGACCACCCCAAAGCCTAAGCGTGCTGCAGTGGCTGCCTCCAGCTCGTCCTAGACGCACTTTGGATTTACTTGTTTAAATAAATGTGCTGTTGATAGTTTTGAGTCGTCTGGGTTTTTTCTCAGTATAACATGAATCATCCATTTAATTACTTCCACAACAGATAAGCGTTAACTGTGCAGTGCACTGGGGTTCACCAATCCCATTTTTCTTATCCAACCTTTTATCTTTTATTTAAAACAGGTTTTTCTGTCTACTTTCACAGTTGTTCCAATTTAGTGCAAGCAGTCATTACCATGCCACTGCTTTAATCATTGGTTGACAGCCTCTAACAGCTGTGGAAATGGTATGGATAAGAACTTTTTTATAGTTCTGTGGTGAGATTATAAAATATGCCCTTTAGCAGACTTCTTTCCATGACTTAGTCATGCATACATGTAAGTATGGGTGGTCCTGGTAATCAAACCCACAATCCTGGCATTTCAAGTGCAAAAGCTTTAGGTTCCAAGTCAAATCCAATTTTATTGGTTATGTGTTCAGATATGTGATTATCAAATCAAGCTGTATTTATACAGCACATTTCAGACATGGACTGCAGCAGGATATGCTTTACTGGAAAAAACAAATGCTCCCCAGTGGCCTAAGGCACTACAGTCCCTGGTTCAAATCCAGGCTGTATCACATCCGGCTGTGGTTGGGAGGCCCGTAGGGTGGTGCACAATTGGGCCGGGGTAGGCTGTCATTGTAATTAACAATTTGTTCTTAACTGACGTGTCTAATTAAAAATATGACACACTGAATGACTAAAAAACTGCTGAAATTGTTAGATCTCATGTCCACAGTTTTGGCCCCCCTCGGGTACACTTGACAGGCTATTCCAGAGCCTGGGGGCATAACTAAAGGCTGCCTATTGGTCCTAGGCTTTGGGATAGTTAAAAGGCCCGTGGCTGACGGAACTACTGGGTACATATGCTTTTAAATTGTCTTGGCATGTTTTGGGGTGCAAAATTGTGGATTGGTTTAAAGAATCGTAATGTATTCTAGAACTCACAGGCAGCCAGTGCAGAGACCTTGAAACCGGTGTAATGTGTGCTCTCCGTATGGCCTTGATCAGTACCTGTGCTCCACATTCTCTGTTTTGCACTTGACCAATCGCTTTCGTGGGTAGACCAAACAGGAGAGCATTGCAGTCAAGCCTGCTTGTAATAAAAGCATGGATGAGACGATCTGCCTGAGAGAAATTGACGTAATGTTCCTCACGTGGTAAAAAGCTATTTTGGTCACGTTCCTATTGTGTGATTTGAAATTAAGAATCTAAAATAGCACCTAGATTTTTTTACCTGGCATCTTCATTGCCGGTGAATGAAAATGCGCAGCTAGATTCTCAGCGGTTTGGCTCTCACAATAAGTACCTTGTTCTTGTCTTGATTTATCTGGAGGGAGTTGTGAGCCATCCAAGTATTTAAATCACAAGAACAGTCGTAATTTCTTTGTGACGCTAAAATCCTAACACTGCCAAAGGGTTAACGTATAAACTGAACTGTACCAGACCCAAAATCAAACCTTGTGGAATGCCACGTGTTTTCTTGTGAGTTATGTTCAACAAGGGTGACAACTTGACCGGTTAAATAGGTCCTAAACCCAAAGTCGCCAAACAGAATGTCCATACAGCTGTGAGCATTAGTAAAAAAAAATCCAGGCTGTCCCACCCCTTTTCTGATAGAGTATGAAAAGCTGTAGTGTGGGGGGCTTCAGTAAGAGCGGCACTAGGGTCTGATGACAGCCATGTGTCAGTGAGAAACATGCAGTCAACTTTGCGCTCAGTAATAAGGCCATTCACGGGAAAGGTTTTACTAGTGATTGAGCTAACATTTAAAAGTGCCATATTCAATGAGTGTGATGCCTGGGGCATCTGCCTCGAGGTAACCAATGGAATAACAACCACATTTATTAAGGTTACAACCATGTTTTCTGACAGTCTCCAGTCTATCAGAATGGTAGGAGATGACCGTTTGTATAAACTTACTAGAAAGCAGAGGTAAAGGAACATACATTAGGCTATTCACAATAACCATAGTGCTATTTCAACAGGAGTTGATATGCTTTCCAAGTCCTATGTTGCTTATTCTGGCAGGGAGAACTGGAGCAGTACCAGACCCTGTCCCTGAGTCTCTAAACTATTTGCAATGTTGCTGGAAATAATCCTGGAAACCCTATGACTGTACTGAGTGCCACTTTCCCTTTTACACTTCAACCATGCACACATTATCTAGGTTCCTTCTAACCATGTTTGATTTGGTATACTAAGCCAAATGCTGATCCCTCTGTATGGTGTCTGTGTGTGCTTTCTTGCACAAATGTGCATTGTGTATAGGAGTGTGTGTGCGTTTGTGTACATACATGCACACATGGAAGTGTTTGTGTATCGGTCTGTGTGCGTATCTATGTTTGGCTGACTGTTAGGTCTCAGGTACTTAACGCACAATAAACCCCAAATAAACTGACTAATTTTCTTAATAGTGCGCAACAGTTTAGCTGACTCAAAGGAGACGAGACAGGAAATTGGACCGGCCCTGTTAATTTCTCGGATGATGGAACTCTGAAGCCTGCCAGAAATGGGAAGAAAAGGTACATTTCAAATCAAATCAAATTTTATTTGTCACATACACATGGTTAGCAGATGTTAATGCGAGTGTAGCGAAATGCTTGTGCTTCTAGTTCCGAAAATGCAGTAATAACCAACAAGTAATCTAACTAACAATTCCAAAACTACTGTCTTATACACAGTGTAAGGGGATAAAGAATATGTACATAAGGATATATGAATGAGTGATGGTACAGAGCAGCATAGGCAAGATACAGTAGATGGTATCGAGTACAGTATATACATATGAGATGAATATGTAAACAAAGTGGCATAGTTAAAGTGGCTAGTGATACATGTATTACATAAGGATGCAGTCGATGATATAGAGTACAGTATATACGTATGCATATGAGATGAATAATGTAGGGTAAGTAACATTATATAAGGTAGCATTGTTTAAAGTGGCTAGTGATATATTTACATCATTTCCTGTCAATTCCCATTTTTAAAGTGGCTGGAGTTGAGTCAGTGTCAGTGTCAGTGTGTTGGCAGCAGCCACTCAATGTTAGTGGTGGCTGTTTAACAGTCTGATGGCCTTGAGATAGAAGCTGTTTTTCAGTCTCTCGGTCCCAGCTTTGATGCACCTGTACTGACCTCGCCTTCTGGATGATAGCGGGGTGAACAGGCAGTGGCTCGGGTGGTTGATGTCCTTGATGATCTTTATGGCCTTCCTGTAACATCAGGTGGTGTAGGTGTCCTGGAGGGCAGGTAGTTTGCCCCCGGTGATGCGTTGTGCAGACCTCACTACCCTCTGGAGAGCCTTACGGTTGAGGGTGGAGCAGTTGCCGTACCAGGCGGTGATACAGCCCGCCAGGATGCTCTCGATTGTGCATCTGTAGAAGTTTGTGAGTGCTTTTGGTGACAAGCCGAATTTCTTCAGCCTCCTGAGGTTGAAGAGGCGCTGCTGCGCCTTCTTCACGATGCTGTCTGTGTGAGTGGACCAATTCAGTTTGTCTGTGATGTGTATGCCGAGGAACTTAAAACTTGCTACCCTCTCCACTACTGTTCCATCGATGTGGATAGGGGGGTGTTCCCTCTGCTGTTTCCTGAAGTCCACAATCATCTCCTTAGTTTTGTTGACGTTGAGTGTGAGGTTATTTTCCTGACACCACACTCCGAGGGCCCTCACCTCCTCCCTATAGGCCGTCTCGTCGTTGTTGGTAATCAAGCCTACCACTGTTGTGTCGTCCGCAAACTTGATGATTGAGTTGGAGGCGTGCGTGGCCACGCAGTCGTGGGTGAACAGGGAGTACAGGAGAGGGCTCAGAACGCACCCTTGTGGGGCCCCAGTGTTGATGTGATTGACTGACTGTACAACACCCCTGTGAGAAAAAGAAAGGAAAAAAGAGAGAGAGAGAGAACATGCCATTTCCTGCTGATGTCCCAGCCCCCTGCATGTGTGGCCTGGGCCTTAGAAGCCTCCACTCGTAATGCATAACCAGTATAACCAACCAATCTGCTGTACTAACTAACCAGTAGAGAGACAAAGTCAGCAACACATACTTAACTCTTTTTTTGCTTCTGCTTGTTTTGCATTTCTGAGGAATCCTGGTAGAGATGTTTGCAAGGGTGATGATGACACAGGACCCATTCACACTGACGTTTAACTAACTTACCTGTCTGCATGTTGACAGATGTTTCCGTCAGAATTTTCAGCCAGATTCACAGAGCTCCGTAATAGTCACACCCTGCCTAGCCGATATTAAGAAGAAGAAAAAAACGCTCGCCAAGGTAGGCCAGTCTGAAGGCATTTTAAGTACTTTTACAAAAACCCAAGAATGCCTCTTTCTTTTTAATTGGTCTGAAAGGATTAAACTGTCATATTTTCAGTGGTGGTTGCACTCCAGATTTGCTCTTGCCTATGTGTTCTTGAGGCTGTTCCACACCGTCCTGCGTGTTCTTGAGGCTGTTCCACACCGTCCTACGTGTTCTTGAGGCTGTTCCACACTGTCCTACGTGTTCTTGAGGCTGTTCCACACCGTCCTGCGTGTTCTTGAGGCTGTTCCACACCGTCCTACGTGTTCTTGAGGCTGTTCCACACTGTCCTACGTGTTCCTGAGGCTGTTCCACACCGTCCTACGTGTTCTTGAGGCTGTTCCACACCGTCCTACGTGTTCTTGAGGCTGTTCCACACCGTCCTACGTGTTCTTGAGGCTGTTCCACACCGTCCTACGTGTTCTTGAGGCTGTTCCACACCGTCCTACGCGTTCTTGAGGCTGTTCCACACCGTCCTACGTGTTCTTGAGGCTGTTCCACACCGTCCTACGTGTTCTTGAGGCTGTTCCACACTGTCCTACGTGTTCTTGAGGCTGTTCCACACCGTCCTGCGTGTTCTTGAGGCTGTTCCACACCGTCCTACGTGTTCTTGAGGCTGTTCCACACCGTCCTACGTGTTCTTGAGGCTGTTCCACACTGTCCTACGTGTTCTTGAGGCTGTTCCACACCGTCCTACGCGTTCTTGAGGCTGTTCCACACCGTCCTACGTGTTCTTGAGGCTGTTCCAGCTAGTTATCACACCTGTAAGAGGAGCTTACTTTTAAAAAGTGCTGGTTGCTCTCACAGCAAATCAAAGTTGTCACAAAAAGAGACATTCCTGTCTTTGCAACATTTCTTCAGGTACTCGATCAGGGCAGAGAGTCGGCTGAAACATTCCTAACCCCTTCGGTAGCACGGGAGTGGGCCAGAGATAATTATTTCCTTCCCTGTACTTGTTTACAGTTCCTCAGATCTCCTAAAATGAAGGTTGTTTAAACCTACGTGAGTGACGGTGTCAATATTGGAGTAGTTGGCCAGAACGGTGGGCAGGAGGGAGTTGATGTCATGGACACATGCCCCTGGATGACAACAACCAATTTGGCAGAGCTTGAAGGTTTTTCCAAATAATACTGGGCAAATGTTGCACAATCTAGGTGTGGAAAGCTCGTAGAGACTTACCCAGAAAGACTCCCAACTGTAAGGTGATTCTTACATGTATTGACTCTGGGGTATGAATACTTATGTCAATTAGATATTTCTATATTTCATTTCCCAAAATGTCCCAAAGTGTTTTCACTTTGTCATTATTGGATAATGTGTGTAGATTGGCGAGATAAACAAATATATTTAATCTATTTTGAATTCAGGCTGTAACACAACAACAAAAAATAGTTAAAGGTTATGAATACTTTCTGAAGGTGTTGTATTATGACAAGAGACAATGGCAAAACCTGTATAGGCCTATGACATTTGAACTTTGTGCTCATGTAGAAATACCTGTCATTAGATGTAGGTCTTTACTACTAATGAATAGCAACTTCATTATAATATCTGGCCATCAAATTGTCTTTATGTACTAATGTACCACATTACAAAGGACTGGAGGCTTTAAAGTTATTTTTGGAACAGAGAGGGGACGCCTGCTGCAGGTTTTTTGTTGGACCTGGCGACTATCTACCTGTACAATAACTTTTCTGAAATGTACTTGGAAGAGAGTATACACAGTTTCAAAGACCCAAGCTGTGTTCTTGTCAACCAATCACATGATCAAGCAAGAAAACAGCAGATCATCTATGAATCAGTACCTAGGACAATAGAATGCATGATATACAAAATATACAAAAGCAGACAGAGATATTTAATCAATAATTGCTTTTACATATACCATGTGAACATTTCCTCAGAATAAACAAGATAGGATTGTAAGACTAGGGACCTAGAGAAACCACTAGATGTGGCTATCGAACACCAATAAGAGGCAATATATTAGTTATAGAAAACACTTCAAAAACAGTTCATGCTTGATTGGTGGAGAGTTTTTAGAACATCCACCTGCATTGTGCCTGGAGAAGACTAAGTTGAAGATGGCCATCCCCATGTGAAGGTTTTATCTGCTGTATAGCACAGAAGAATATGGAGGAGACGGGGTGATCAGCCTCTGAGAAAGAGATTTAAGATCATTTCTCCTTACAGCACTCTTGTGTTCAATAATACATGTTCTTATCTGTCTACTGGTTTTTCCCACATTTAGATTTTTGCATGGAGAAGAGAAGGTATATGATGTTAGAAGAGCTGCGCGTGAGGAACTGTTTGATAGTGTATTGTTTGTCAGTGGCAGAGCTGCTGAATACTTTAACTTTTTTACAGGAATCCCTACCTGTCGCATAAGGACGGCAGTGGTAGATGCCCGTCACCTTGTCCAGTCTTCCTTCATTTCTGTTACGGGGGGGGTGACGAAATGAGTACCAGCCCAAATAACGAAGACCCTGACATACCTGGCCCTGTAGTGTGAAAAGATAGGAGCTGCCTCTCGTGTTTCCGTGCTAGCCGTGTCCCCTCGTATCATCGCCATTCCTCTTTCGCTGTTTCCACCTGTTTCCATGGCAGGGTCTTGTCCCCTGCCATAACCTCCTCCCAGGTCCAGGATGTCCTCCACTCTTTTACCCAGGCCCAGGATCCCTGCTCCTCTTGAACACGCTACTTGGTCCTTTTTTGGTGTAACGGCTCTCGTGGGTTGAAGAAGGAGACCAAGGTGCAGCGTGGTAGGCGTTCATGATTTTTAATAAAACTGAACACCGCAACAAAATAACAAAGTTGAACCAAACGAAACAGTTCTGTAAGGTGCAGACACTAAACAGAAAACAACTACCCACAAACCCAAATGAAAAAGAACAACTTATATTTGATCCCCAATCAGAGACAACGATAGACTGCCTCTGATTGGGAACCACACCAACATAGAAATAAAGAAACTAGAATGCCCACCCTAACCAAGATAGAGAATAAAAGCCTCTCTATGGCCAGGGCGTGACACACTCATTCAAGGGTTTTTCTTTATTTTTACTATTTTCTACATTGTAGAATGATAGTGAAGACATGAAAACTATTAAATAACACATGGAATCATGTAGTAACCAAAAGTGTTAAACAAAACTAAATATATTTTATATTTGAGACTCTTCAAAGTAACCAGGGGTGGAAAGACCCTGGATCATTGTTACTCTAACTTCCGCGACGCATATAAGGCCCTGCCCCGCCCCCCTTTCGGAAAAGCTGACCACGACTCCATTTTGTTGATCCCTGCCTACAGACAGAAACTAAAACAAGAAGCTCCCACGCTGAGGTCTGTCCAACGCTGGTCCGACCAAGCTGACTCCACACTCCAAGACTGCTTCCATCACGCGGACTGGGAGATGTTTCGTATTGCGTCAGACAACAACATTGACGAATACGCTGATTCGGTGTGCGAGTTCATTAGAATGTGCGTTGAAGATGTCGTTCCCATAGCAACGATTAAAACATTCCCCAACCAGAAACCGTGGATTGATGGCAGCATTCGTGTGGAACTGAAGGCGCGAACCACTGCTTTTAATCAGGGCAAGGTGTCTGGTAACATGACTGAATACAAACAGTGCAGCTATTCCCTCCGCAAGGCTATCAAACAAGCTAAGCGCCAGTACAGAGACAAAGTAGAATCTCAATTCAACGGCTCAGACACAAGAGGCATGTGGCAGGGTCTACAGTCAATCACGGACTACAGGAAGAAACCCAGCCCAGTCACGGACCAGGATGTCTTGCTCCCAGGCAGACTAAATAACTTTTTTGCCCGCTTTGAGGACAATACAGTGCCACTGACACGGCCTGCAACGAAAACATGCGGTCTCTCCTTCACTGCAGCCGAAGTGAGTAAGACATTTAAACGTGTTAACCCTCGCAAGGCTGCAGGCCCAGACGGCATCCCCAGCCGCGCCCTCAGAGCATGCGCAGACCAGCTGGCCAGGGTGTTTACGGACATATTCAACCAATCCCTATTTTTTTTTATTTTTATTTTATTTCACCTTTATTTAACCAGGTAGGCTAGTTGAGAACAAGTTCTCATTTGCAACTGCGACCTGGCCAAGATAAAGCATAGCAGTGTGAGCATACAACAAAGAGTTACACATGGAGTAAACAATTAACAAGTCAATAACACAGTAGAAAACGAAGGGGGGGTCTATATACAATGTGTGCAAAAGGCATGAGGAGGTAGGCAAATAATTACAATTTTGCAGATTAACACTGGAGTGATAAAAGATCAGATGGTCATGTACAGGTAGAGATATTGGTGTGCAGAAGAGCAGAAAAGTAAATAAATAGAAACAGTACGGGGATGAGGTAGGTGAAAAGGGTGGGCTATTTACCAATAGACTATGTACAGCTGCAGCGATCGGTTAGCTGCTCAGATAGCTGATGTTTGAAGTTGGTGAGGGAGATAAAAGTCTCCAACTTCAGCGATTTTTGCAATTCGTTCCAGTCACAGGCAGCAGAGTACTGGAACGAAAGGCGGCCAAATGAGGTGTTGGCTTTAGGGATGATCAGTGAGATACACCTGCTGGAGCGCGTGCTACGGATGGGTGTTGCCATCGTGACCAGTGAGCTGAGATAAGGCGGAGCTTTACCTAGCATAGCAGACTATACCAGTCTGCTGTTCCCACATGCTTCAAGAGGGCCACCATTGTTCCTGTTCCCAAGAAAGCTAAGGTAACTGAGCTAAACGACACTCACTTCCGTCATCATGAAGTGCTTTGAGAGACTAGTCAAGGACCATATCACCTCCACCCTACCTGACACCCTTGACCCACTCCAATTTGCTTACCGCCCAAATAGGTCCACAGACGATGCAATCTCAACCACACTGCACACTGCCCTAACCCATCTGGACAAGAGGAATACCTATGTGAGAATGCTGTTCATCAACTACAGCTCGGCATTCAACACCATAGTACCCTCCAAGCTCGTCATCAAGCTCGAGACCCTGGGTCTCGACCCCGCCCTGTGCAACTGGGTACTGGACTTCCTGACGGGCCGCCCCCAGGTGGTGAGGGTAGGCACCAACATCTCCTCCCCGCTGATCCTCAACACTGGGGCCCCACAGGGGTGCGTTCTGAGCCCTCTCCTGTACTCCCTGTTCACCCACGACTGCGTGGCCACGCACGCCTCCAACTCAATCATCAAGTTTGCGGACGACACAACAGTGGTAGGCTTGATTACCAACAACGACGAGACGGCCTACAGGGAGGAGGTGAGGGCCCTCGGAGTGTGGTGTCAGGAAAATAACCTCACACTCAACGTCAACAAAACTAAGGAGATGATTGTGGACTTCAGGAAACAGCAGAGGGAACACCCCCCCCCCATCCACATCGATGGAACAGTAGTGGAGAGGGTAGCAAGTTTTAAGTTCCTCGGCATACACATCACAGACAAACTGAATTGGTCCACTCACACAGACAGCATCGTGAGGAAGGCGCAGCAGCGCCTCTTCAACCTCAGGAGGCTGAAGAAATTCGGCTTGTCACCAAAAGCACTCACAAACGTCTACAGATGCACAATCGAGAGCATCCTGGCGGGCTGTATCACCGCCTGGTATGGCAACTGCACCGCCCTCAACCGTATGGCTCTCCAGAGGGTAGTGAGGTCTGCACAACGCATCACTGGGGGCAAACTACCTGCCCTCCAGGACACCTACACCACCCGATGCTACAGGAAGGCCATAAAGATCATCAAGGACATCAACCACCCGAGCCACTGCCTGTTCACCCCGCTGTCATCCAGAAGGCGAGGTCAGTACAGGTGCATCAAAGCTGGGAACGAGAGACTGAAAAACAGCTTCTATCTCAAGGCCATCAGACTGTTAAACAGCCACCACTAACATTGAGTGGCTACTGCCAACACCCTGTCAATGACACTGACTCTACTCCAGCCACTTTAATCATGGGAATTGATGGGAAATGATGTAAATATATCACTAGCCACTTTAAACAATGCTACCTTATATAATGTTACTTACCCTACATTATTCATCTCATATGCATACGTAGATACTGTACTCTATATCATCGACTGCATCCTTATGTAATACATGTATCACTAGCCACTTTAACTATGCCACTTGGTTTACATACTCATATGTATATACTGTACTCGATATCATCTACTGTATCTTGCCTATGCTGCTCTGTACCATCACTCATTCATATATCCTTATGTACATATTCTTTATCCCCTTACACTGTGTATAAGACAGTATTTTTGGGGGGAATTGTTAGTTAGATTACTTGTTCGTTATTACTGCATTGTCGGAACTAGAAGCACAAGCATTTCGCTACACTCGCATTAACATCTGCTAACCATGTGTATGTGACAAATAAATTTGATTTGATTTGATTTTTGAAGTAGCCAACCTTTGTCTTGATGACAGCTTTGCACACTCTTGGCATTCTCTCAACCAGCTTCACCTGGAATGCTTTTCCAACAGTATTGAAGGTGTTCCCACATATGCTGAGCACTTGTTGGCTGATTTTCCTTCACTCTGCGGTCCAACTCACCCCAAACCATCTCAATTGTGTTGCGGTCAGGTGATTGTGGAGGCCAGGTCATCTGATGCAGCACTCCATCACTCTCCTTCTTGGTCAAATAGTTCTTACACAGCCTGGATGTCTTGGGTCATTGTTCTGTTGAAAAACAAATGATAGTCCCACTAAGCGCAAACCAGATGGGATTGCGTATCGCTGTAGAATGCTGTGGTAGACATGCTGGTTAAGTGTGCCTTGAATTCTAAATAAATCACTGACAGTCTCACCAGAAAAGCACACCCAAACCATCACACCCCCTCCTCCATGCTTCAGCATGGGAATCACACATGCGGAGATCATCCTGTAAGGATCGACACTGGTAGACGAGAAACAAGTACAAGGAGTGAACATTTAATTAACAACGAACATGAAACAGGACAGGACAGTGTCAGGACATGAAAACATAACAACATTAATGCTGACACAGGGAACCAACGGAGGAACAGACAGATAAAGATGGGGTAATCAACAAGGTGAAGAAGTCCAGGTGAGTCCAATGAGCCCTGATGCGCGTAATGATGGTGACAGATGCACAGGGCGAGATCCAGATGCAGACACGGGAGGCAGATGGTTCAAGTCTCTGATATTTATTATAATCCAAGGGGCAGGCAAGAGAATGGTCGTGGACAGGCAAAAGATCATAAATAAAGTCAGAGTCCGTTAGGTACAGACTGGCCTCGGCAGGCTCGAGGTCAGGGCAGGCAGTATGGTCAGGCAGGCAGGTTCAGAGTCAAGGCAGGCAAGGGTCAAAACCGGGAGGACTAGCAAAAGAGAGATAAGAAAAAGCAGGAGCACAGAAAAGTAACCGAGCAAGGAAGAGTGTTCCTAGCATATTTCACCCAGACCAGGTGGTGGGTTTACTAGCAACGAGACACAGAAGTGTCGTCTCCATGTCTTGATTGGCTCGCTCCAACTGGCCGTTGGATTGGGGATGAAACCCAGAGGACAGACTGGCCGACGACCCGATAAGGATGCAGAATGCCTTCCAGAATCGGGCCGAGAACTGAGGACCCCGATCAGAGACCATGTCGACCGAGAGTCCATGGATTTGGAAGAGGTGCTGCACCATGAGCTGGGCCATCTCCTTGGTTGAAGGTAACTTAGGAAGAGGGATGAAATGGGCGGCTTTGGAAAACCTATACACCACCGTCAGAATGGTGTATAGGTTTCGATTCAATCAGATCAAGCGTTAACCAATGGTTGCTCCCACTGAGCACACACTGGTTGAATCAACGTTTTTTCCACACTAACTGTGACCAGTGGATTATCCCTACCGCGTTAGAAGTTCAAAACGGCGATAGAAAGTGTTGGCTATTGCATAATTTCATTTTAATTTGGATGGGGGGATTTAAAGCCTATCAATCCAATAGGGAGTAGGGCCTACAGTCTACAATAAAACATCACGCATTCAAGTGTTTGACTTTGCAGGAACTTCTAACGTGGCTACATGGGATTTGTAAGATAAAGTTGGGTGTTTTTGTTGCATCCAATGGCAGTGTAGGATATAAGGTAACACAAGGCGCCGCTTGTAGATATGACAGCTCTAACACACCTCCACCTCCAACACCACTAAAACAAGCGCTATCCAGGTGTCAGCCAACGCTTATTTTATTGAATCAAGCCCTACTCCAACACCCCTAATACAAGCGCTATCCAGGTGTCAGCCAACGCTTATCTTATTGAATCAAGCCCTACTCCAACACCACTAAAACAAGCACTATCCAGGTGTCAGCCAACGCTTATCTTATTGAATCAAGCCCTACTCCAACACCACTAAAACAAGCGCTATCCAGGTGTCAGCCAACGCTTATCTTATTGAATCAAGCCCTACTCCAACACCACTAAAACAAGCGCTATCCAGGTGTCAGCCAACGCTTATCTTATTGAATCAAGCCCTACTCCAACACCACTAAAACAAGCGCTATCCAGGTGTCAGCCAACGCTTATCTTATTGAATCAAGCCCTACTCCAACACCACTAAAACAAGCGCTATCCAGGTGTAAGATCTGGTGCAACCAATTACCTTCAGAAGTCATATAATTAGTTAAATAAAGTCCAGCTGTGTGCAATCTAAGTCACTTGATCTGTCACACGATCTCAGTATATATACACCTGTTCTGAAAGGACCCAGAGTCTGCACCACTAAGCAAGGGGCACCAACAAGCAAGCGGCACCATGAAGACCAAACAGATCAGGGACAACGTTGTGGAGAAGTAGAGATCAGGGTTGGGTTATAAAAAAATATCCGAAACTTTGAACATCCCACGGAGCACCATTAAATACATTATTAGAAAATGGAAAGAATATGACACCACAACAAACCTGCCAAGAGAGGGCCCCTCACAAACTCATAGACCAAGCAAGGAGGGCATTAATCAGAGCGTCAACAAAAATACCAAAGATAACCTGAAGGAGCTGCAAAGCTCCACAGCGGAGAATAGAGTATCTGTCCATAGGATCACTTTAAGCCGTACACTCCACAGAGCTGGGCTTCACGGAAGAGTGGCCAGAAAAAAAACATTGCTTAAAGAAAAGAATAAGAAAACACGTTTGGTGTTCACCAAAAGGCAATGTGGGAGACTCTCCAAACATATGGAAGAAGGTGCTCTGGTCAGATGAAACTAAAATGTAGCTTTTTGGCCATCAAGGAAAACGTTATGTCTGGCGCAAACCCAACACCTCTCATGGGAAACAGTTCAGAATTGAAGGAATGATGAATGAAAGGAGTGGACCAAAATGCAGCGTGGAAAGTGTTCATGATTTTTTTTTTTAAACACTCAAGCAAAATAACCAATGTGAAAATGAAAGCGAACAGTTCTGTCAGGTACAGACACTAAACAGAAAACAAGATCCCACAAAACCCAAAAGGAAAATGACAACTTTATATGTGATCCCCAATCAGAGACAACGATAGACAGCTGCCTCTGACTGGGAACCACACTCGGCCAAAACAAAGTAATAGAAAACACTCGAGTCACACCCTGACCTAACCAGACATAGAGAATAAAAAGGATCTCTAAGGTCAGGGACTGACAAGTGGCTAGATGTGCCAAGCTTATAGAAACATACTCCAAGAGACTTGCAGCTGTAATTGCTGCAAAAGGTGGCTCCACAAAGACTTTGGGGGGGTGAATAGTTATGCACGCTCAAGTTTTCAGTTTTTTTTTGTCTTATTTCTTGTTTGTTTCATAATAAAAAATATTTTGCATCTTTAAAGTGCGAGGCATGTTGTTTAAATCAAATGATACAAACGCCCCCCAAAAATCTATTTTAATTCCAGGTTGTAAGGCAACAAAATAAAAAAAATGCCAAGGGGGGTGAATACTTTCACAAGCCACTGTATGTTTGGATCCTGATGAGTCATTCACTCAGAATCAGTCAGTTGCCATACCCACTGTGTGTGTGTGTGTGTGTGTGCGTGTGCGCTCGCGTATGTGTGCGTGTGCGTTTGTTCTTTGAAGTTCTTTGAATAACTTTTGATTGTAGGTCAATCATTCTTCACTTTTAATGACTAAAATATGTGTCTCTCAGAGTAAATGGTCATACATCCCACTGGGGGTTACTAGTCCAACGCTCTAACCACTAGGCTACCTGCCGCCAAACATTAGGCTGTCAATCATGTCCAATCACCATGTCCATGTTTCAAAAGAATAACTTATTATTCTTTGGAAGAAGGACACAGGGGTGCGACGCTATTTAGTTGACTCAGCCAACCACCTGGGAAAAAAGAGCCACGTCCAGACAGTCTGCGATCAAGACAGAAGCTGGGGAACAATATTATGTTCCTAAACCACCACTATAGTCTCCAATAGTGTTATTTTTCACATTGGTGAATTTAAGATCCATTAACTCAAGTGAACGATTATGGTAGCATAATTATAACATATAGAAGAGTTGTTAAATTGAGTTTGGTTTATTACTGTACTATACTCCGTTAACTTGTTTATGCAATTAGCATCTTAAATGATCTGTTATCTGTTGCGGTTTCTTGTGGACTGCATATTACCTGATATAATTCTAAATATATCACATCCCACTAGGCACAGACATCTATTCCACATTGATTCAACATCATTTAATTGAAACGAGATGGAAACAACGTTGATTCTACCAGTGTGTGCCCAGAACCGAAAGGTTGTTCTGCCCCTGAACAAGGCAGTTAACCCACTGTTCCTAGGCCGTCATTGAAAATAAGAATTTGTTCTTAACTGACCTGCCTAGTTAAGTAGGTAAGGTAAAAACATTTTTTTTTAAATGAGAGTAAAAGAGTGCCATCCTCTACCAATTGAGTCATACAGGACCACAATGTACAGATATTTCAGTTTCAGGTGAGTGCAGCATATAATCAAGATTGAGATGGCAATAATTGAAAGATATTTACTACAGAGCAGGTGCTCTGCGTTCTATATAGCCATGTTGTTCAGCATTGTGTCGAACATGTTTAGTTTTGTTGCTGTCTTAAGCTACTCTACCTCTTCTTTCTGACTGCCTTAATCAGTGGAATTGAACTGGACAGCCACAGATGTGGGTGGCATCATTGTTTAAGGGAAACCTGTTGGTTTTGCTGCTAATTTTCCTGCAGGATTTAGAAGAAAATAGAAATATGTATGTACGTTGAGTTTGAAATGGAAAGTGAAACCATGACACACACATATAAAAGCAACTGACCTACTCTCATCAGTAGCACACACCGCAAATAAACATGAGGACAGCAACTTTGATCCTGTTTTGTGCCACAGTCTTTGGAGCTGGACTTGCTCATTCCCCTGGCAAGTAGGCTATTTCACCTGTAAACGGACATTTGTATATTTCCCATTGTAACTTTATTTCATGTGTTTGATAAAGAAATGATCTTCCTATTATTTTATTACATATGTACAAAAGGCACATTTTGCCTTATTCATATAGATAATGTAAAACCTGATAAATGAATAGCAGATTCAGATGTTGAAAAGCTGGTAATAACAATAACCTTCACTTTTGGTTGTTGTTTTAATGATAGCGCTGTATCTCTTATCCTCTGTTCAATAGGAGGAGGATCTGAGAAATGTCAATGCAGGGAAATGCAGTCTGTGAGGATAAAACACATCCAGAAGCTACAGGGGTACCCAAAGACGCTATTTTGTGGAAAGACAGAACTTATGGGAGTATTACAAATGTATAAAATATGTATAATTATATTTAACACATTGTGTGTGGAAAGAAAATACTCAGAAGTGAGACTAAACATCTTGTTTTTCTTTGAAGTGTCACAATGAGGAATGGTAAGACAAAATGTCTGAACCCAGACGGCAAGCAAGGAAAAAAACTGCTGTCGAAAAAAGGTTCAATTATTTCCCATGAACCTTTTCCTCAAATGAAACTTGCAATAAAAAATAGTTTTCCTAAAGTAAAACGTTCCTAACTTGCATTTCAAAGCAGAGAAGCAACAGAAGAAGCCAAAAGGAGGTCAGGGAAGAAGAAACAAAATAATTAACATCCTTGAGTTTCACTGAGTTGGTAACAAAAATAGAAAATAGACTAGTCTGTTTTACTTTATTCACCTGTTTCTATGTTGTGTTTAGCCTCACTTCAGAATTGATTTTAGCACACTTGCACGGAGGTAATAGATTTGTTACAAATGTGATTTGAAGCAAGCTGCCTTCATAAAGGTTCACCCATATCACAACATCTGCGGTGTACTTGCATTAATTATGTAGATAGAAAAAGTCGTAAAATCTATTATTTTAAATCCCAAAAATGATTTTGTAAGTATTTTTTAACTTTCTTGTGTATATGCACAGAGGGCGTTTCTTTGTTATCAGTTGTTGAGAAGTTTTTTATACATTTGTTTTCTGAATAAAATAATTGAAGTCAAATTCAGCTATTTCTCTTTTCCGTTTGTTTCATTGCTCATGGTATAGCAGTAAGAAGAGGAGCTCAAAGCATTACAATCACCTGATAATTACTTTGATCAAACAAGTGGCTATTTTTTAAATTGAATTTTTATTTTTTTATTTCACCTTTATTTAACCAGGTCGGCAAGTTGAGAACAAGTTCTCATTTACAATTGCAACCTGGCCAAGATAAAGCAAAGCAGTTCGACACATACAACAACACAGAGTTACACATGGAGTAAAACAAACATACAGTCAATAATACAGTAGAAAAATAAGTCTATATAAACGATGTGAGCAAATGAGGTGAGATAAGGGAGGTAAAGGCAAAAAAGGCCATGGTGGTGAAGTAAATACAATATAGCAAGTAAAACACTGGAATGGTAGATTTGCAGTGGAAGAATGTGTAAAGTAGAGATAGAAATAATGGGGTGCAAAGGAGCAAAATAAATAAATACAGTAGGGGAACAGGTGCAGTAATCTGTGAGCTGCTCTGACAGCTGGTGCTTAAAGATAGTGAGGGGAATAAGTGTTTCCAGTTTCAGAGATTTTTGTAGTTCGTTCCAGTCATTGGCAGCAGAGAACTGGAAGGAAAGGCGGCCAAAGGAAGAATTGGTTTTGGGGTGTGACCCGAGAGATATACCTGCTGGAGCGCGTGCTACAGGTGGGTGCTGCTATGGTGACCAGCAGGCTGAGATAAGGGGGACTTTACCAAGCAGGGTCTTGTAGATGACCTGGAGCTAGTGGGTTTGGCGCCGAGTATGAAGCGAGGGCCAGCCAACGAGAGCTTACAGGTCGCAGTGGTGGGTAGTATATGGGCCACCTACGGACAAATTCTAAAATCATGAACCTTCAAGGATAGTCTCAGAGTTATTGACCCCACTTTGGGAAATGCCCCAACATCCCGATTGGCGATATGGGGGCTGAACATCACCCCCAAGTCTACTGAGAGGGCCCTTAGAGCAGTGGTTCCTAAATGTGTATGGTATACAGGTGAGAGGGGTATAGCACAGAAAATGAGTGGCAAGACCAGGGATCAAACCGATGCCATATGATATCCGGGGCGGCAGCACTAGTAGACTAGCCAACTGCACAGGCATGGATCATGTTGGAAAGAAAACAGTAGTAACCTTCTCCAGCCCACTCACACATGCTTGCTCTCTGACATTAGAGTTCTATGAAACTGGAAACGAGTCTTTAACAAAAGCAGAACCAGCAGGGCAGGCTCACTGGTAATCCCCATAGTTGCTCAATAGGCTATTGAGTTGATTGTTGATCACACACATATCACATATAGTCACCTCTGAAATTATTGCCACCCTTGATAAACATGAGCAAAAAAGACTGACAGGGAGAAAGGTTGTATCCACTAAGCCAACTTTTTTAAGGAGGTAAGGTCCTCAAATAAATAAGCAACTAAACATTAACAAAACAGGTGCGTTCACATTGGGGGCTGAGCATGGAAATGAGAGATTGCAATGAAACGTTCTTTAAAGAGATAGTTCACCCAAATTACAAAGTGACATATTGGTTTCCTTAGTCTGTAATCAGTCTATGGACTTGCCTGGGGGGAAAAATAAGTCCATTGTTACAGTGCCTTGCGAAAGTATTCGGCCCCCTTGAACTTTGCGACCCTTTGCCACATTTCAGGCTTCAAACATAAAGATATAAAACTGTATTTTTTTGTGAAGAATCAACAACAAGTGGGACACAATCATGAAGTGGAACGACATTTATTGGATATTTCAAACTTTTTTAACAAATCAAAAACTGAAAAATTGGGCGTGCAACATTATTCAGCCCCCTTAAGTTAATACTTTGTAGCGCCACCTTTTGCTGCGATTACAGCTGTAAGTCGCTTGGGGTATGTCTCTATCAGTTTTGCACATCGAGAGACCTCCATCAGGTTTTCTTCCAGAATGGTCCTGTATTTGGCTCCATCCATCTTCCCATCAATTTTAACCATCTTCCCTGTCCCTACTGAAGAAAAGCAGGCCCAAACCATGATGCTGCCACCACCATGTTTGACAGTGGGGATGGTGTGTTCAGGGTGATGAGCTGTGTTGCTTTTACGCCAAACATAACGTTTTGCATTGTTGCCAAAAAAGTTCAATTTTGGTTTCATCTGACCAGAGCACCTTCTTCCACATGTTTGGTGTGTCTCCCAGGTGGCTTGTGGCAAACTTTAAACAACACTTTTTATGGATATCTTTAAGAAATGGCTTTCTTCTTGCCACTCTTCCATAAAGGCCAGATTTGTGCAATATACGACTGATTGTTGTCCTATGGACAGAGTCTCCCACCTCAGCTGTAGATCTCTGCAGTTCATCCAGAGTGATCATGGGCCTCTTGGCTGCATCTCTGATCAGTCTTCTCCTTGTATGAGCTGAAAGTTTAGAGGGATGCCAGGTGTTGGTAGATTTGCAGTGGTCTGATACTCCTTCCATTTAAATATTATCACTTGCACAGTGCTCCTTGGGATGTTTAAAGCTTGGGAAATATTTTTGTATCCAAATCCGGCTTTAAACTTCTTCACAACAGTATCTCGGACCTGTCTGGTGTGTTCCTTGTTCTTCATGATGCTCTCTGCGCTTTTAACGGACCTCTGAGACTATCACAGTGCAGGTGCATTTATACGGAGACTTGATTACACACAGGTGGATTGTATTTATCATCATTAGTCATTTAGGTCAACATTGGATCATTCAGAGATCCTCACTGAACTTCTGGAGAGAGTTTGCTGCACTGAAAGTAAAGGGGCTGAATAATTTTGCACGCCCAATTTTTCAGTTTTTGATTTGTTAAAAAAGTTTGAAATATCCAATAAATGTCGTTCCACTTCATGATTGTGTCCCACTTGTTGTTGATTCTTCACAAAAAAAGACACGTGTGTATATAGATGGTGTAGAGGCTTGTCTCCCATATGAATCTTCTATGTGGTAAATGACACGTGTGTATATAGATGGTGTAGAGGCTTGTCTCCCATATGAATCTTCTATGTGGTAAATGACACGTGTGTATATAGATGGTGTAGAGGCTTGTCTCCCATATGAATCTTCTATGTGGTAAATGACACGTGTGTATATAGATGGTGTAGAGGCTTGTCTCCCATATGAATCTTCTATGTGGTAAATGACACGTGTGTATATAGATGGTGTAGAGGCTTGTCTCCCATATGAATCTTCTATGTGGTAAATGACACGTGTGTATATAGATGGTGTAGAGGCTTGTCTCCCATATGAATCTTCTATGTGGTAAATGACACGTGTGTATATAGATGGTGTAGAGGCTTGTCTCCCATATGAATCTTCTATGTGGTAAATGACACGTGTGTATATAGATGGTGTAGAGGCTTGTCTCCCATATGAATCTTCTATGTGGTAAATGACACGTGTGTATATAGATGGTGTAGAGGCTTGTCTCCCATATGAATCTTCTATGTGGTAAATGACACGTGTGTGTATATAGATGGTGTAGAGGCTTGTCTCCCATATGAATCTTCTATGTGGTAAATGACACGTGTGTATATAGATGGTGTAGAGGCTTGTCTCCCATATGAATCTTCTCTTTGTTCCAGACAGGGTTCAAATGCCTTCTGTTTCTTTTTTTCTGTTTTTCTGTATTTATTTATCTGTATATGTTATATATGCATGTTCAGTATGTGTATATGTATGTGTAAAAACAGTTGAAGTCAGAAGTTTACATACACTTAGGTTGGAGCCATTAAAACTTGTTTTTCAACCACAAACTATAGTTTTGTCAGGTTAGGACATCTACTTTGTGCATGACACAAGTCATTTTTCCATCTATTGTTTACAGACAGATTATTTCACTTATAATTCACTGTATCACATTTCCAGTGGGTCAGAGGTTTACATACACTAAGTTGACTGTGCCTTCAAACAGCATGGAAAATTCCAGAAAATTATGTCATGGCTTTAGAAGCTTCTGATAGGCTAATTGACATAATTTGAGTCAATTGTAGGTTTACCTGTGGATGTATTTCAAGGCCTACCTTCAAACTCAGTGCCTCTTTGCTTGACATCATGGGAAAATCAAAATTGTAGACCTCCACAAGTCTGGTTCATCCTTGGGAGCAATTTCCAAACGCCTGAAGGTACCACATTCATCTGTACAAACAATAGTATGCAAGTATAAACACCATGGGACCACGCAGTCGTCAGAAGATGCGTTCTGTCTCCAAGTGATGAACGTACTTTGGTGTGAAAAGTGCAAGTCAATCCAACAACAACAGCAAAGGACCTTGTGAAGATGTTGGAGGAAACAGGTACAAAAGTATCTATATCCACAGTAAAACGAGTCCTATATCGACATAACCTGAAAGGTCGCTCCAAAACCAACATAAAAAAGCCAGACCACGGTTTGCAACTGCACATGGGGACAAATATCGTACCTTTTGAGAAATGTGCTCTGGTCTGATGAAACAAAAATAGAACTGTTTGGCCATAATGACCATCGTTATGTTTGGAGGAAAAAGGAGGAGGCTTACAAGCCGAAGAACACCATCCCAACCGCGAAGCATGGGGGTGGCAGCATCATGTTGTGGGGGTGCTTTGCTGCAGGAGGGACTGGTGCACTTCACATAATAGATGGCATCATGAGGGAAGAAAATGATGTGGATTTATTGAAGCAACATCTCAAGACATCAGTCAGGAAGTTAAAGCTTGGTCGCAAATGGGTCTTCCAAATGACACCAAGCATACATCCAAAGTTGTGGCAAAATGGCTTAAAGACAACAAGGTCAAGGTATTGGAGTGGCCATCACAAAGCCCTGACCTCAATCCCATAGACAATTTGTGGGCAGAATTGAAAAAGCGTGTGTAAGCAAGGAGGCCTACAAACCTGATTGAGTTACACCAGCTCTGTCAGGAGCATACACCCAACTTATTGTGGGAAGCTTGTGGAAGGCTACCTGAAACGTTTGACCCAAGTTAAACAATTTAAAGGCCTATGCTACCAAATTCCAATTGAGTGTATGTAAACTTCTGACCCACTGGGAATGTAATGAAAGAAATAAAAGCTGAAATAAATAATTCTCTCTACTATTATTCTGACATTTCACAGTCTTAAAATAAAATGGTGATTCTAACTGACCTAATGTAACAGTATAGCTTCCGTCCCTCTCCTCGCCTCAACCTGGGCTCAAACCAGGAACCCTCTGCACACATCAACCATAGTCACTCGCGAAGCATCGTTACCCATCGCTCCACAAAAGCTGCGGCCCTTGCAGAGCAAGTGGAACAACTACTAGGTCTCTGAGTGAGTGACGTTACCGACTGAAACACTATTAGCGTGCACCACCGCTAACTAGCTAGCCATTTCACATTGCCCACACTAAGACAGGGAATTTTACTAAGATCAAATGTCAGGAATTTTGAAAAACTGAGTTTAAATGTATTTGGCTAAGGTCTATGTAAACTTCCGACTTCAACTGTATACAGTGTGTAGGTATGTATGTATATTATTTTACTGCTCTATGGATGTAATTATTGTTTGGATAACTTTATTTACTGTTATGTATAGATTTTGTTTTTACTCTTTATGCGATGCGCAATGCAGAGAACACCGGAATAAGAATTATTATTGAATTACCATAGTGAATTATTGTAATGTTTGTTTATGTGTCAATTCATCCCATAAGGGATGGGTTGCCAATTGGTGATTTGACACGAATTCATTCATTCATACCTGCGCTTCTAAAAGTTGATGTAACTATACTTTCCTGTGGATCTATTGTCTCACATTCCTACCGCCAAAAGGACCAACTGCACAGACAACCAGTAAAGTACCTTAAAATATAATTTTATTCAACCTTCTGGCTTGTAGAGGTCAAATGTCAAGGTGTTAGGGATCATTGCTAGACAGCAATTTTCCAGTCTTGCCATAGACACAGCGGTATCTCTCTGATCTCTCCCTCCTCTCACACTTTATTAAAGTCGCTTAAAAAATCCCTTTTCTGCTGGCTCCATCACTCGGATCGGGTTTGGATCGACCAGGCCTATATGGAACGGGTCTATTTGTCCTTGGGTCCGTTCGGAACAGCTCTCTATATTAAAATGTTTTACTTAAGGGGACGGGTGGCGTCCCAGAGACTCTGGAGGTCCGTGAAGACCTCTCGTCCATATAACTCATTATGTGATATGTTAAGCCGAGGGTATTCATTTGTATAAATGTGTATAATTATCTTTTCACTTTGAAATTATGGAATATTTTGTGTAGATCAATTACAAATATTACAACTACAACTATTTCAATCCCACTTTGTAACGCAACAAAATGTGAAAAAAGTTAAAGGGGGTGTAGACTGTCTATAGGCCCTGTACCCAGAGAGGTGTCCCTCAGCTTTCCACACCACAGCCTAAATCAGCCTAATTCAAATGACAGCTTACTAAGTATAGTTTGAATTCTAATCATATCAAAACGTTATAGAGCATTGTGTTCTTTACACCACCTTCACCTTTTATGACTCTGCATTAATTATGGTCTTTAGGGTGAACAGTGACACTTAAACAGGCAACTTCACTGACTTGGTATTGCAAAGTAGACATGATGGCATGAAACAGATTGCACAATGTGGGTACCAAACACTTTTATTTGTTAACAGAATATTGAACACATGGTGTACAAAACAACAACTATTCTGTTTGGATTTTGAATTATGGCAGTGGTTAACATTATTTATCATTTTTGTGGGGGATGAATAAACATGAATGTGTAGATCCTTCAATAGTATAACCAAGTTAGTGCTGTATCTGCGGACTATTAAGCTAAGCCCTGTGAATCAAAGGATGTGCATGCCACAATGCAAACATTCAGATAGATGAGAGGGTATGTCCTAAGTAGCATGAAGATATACATGATTTTCACTCATCTCCATGCATGAGGCCTCAACAAAAATGTGTAAATCGGGAACAGCTCAGGGATAACACAAAATCTGTTTCAAAGATCTGTACATTCATTTAACAATTATATTGATACCCCATCATGTATTACAATTTTATGATATGAAAAAGACATATTCTCTATGTAATAACTCATGTAATAACTCATGTAATAACTCATGTAATAACTCATGTAATAACTCACAAAATCACCAAGGGAATGTTCAACCTGTTCAACATTTTTGAATCAATGCTCAGAATTCTACCATGAAAATCACATTTTATTAAACAAGGTGTAGGATTATTTCCTGAGTAATTCTTTAATTTATATGGCAGTTATACACATCAAAATCTGTGTTACAGGAAATAACTGCGTGTTATCTATTTCTTTGCCTGGTAACTAATGATCTGTTTTCCTATTGGCCAATGCTTTAATTGTGTGGGGTTAAGCTTTATTGATACAGGAAGTGACAGACAGTTCTAGTGTGGTGGCTGATGGTGTTCAATGTGGTTTGACCATGAAAGCTACTAAATAATTATCAGTTTCCATGCAGCCTTTGTTCCTACAGAAATTCATCCTTCCACCTGCACTCGGATCCTCAACTTACAATGGGAAAGTGTTGATCTGGGTGTGTGTATTATTTTCTCTGTAAGAGGAGAGAGGAGAGAGAAAATGTTATCAGGGTTGGGGACAATTCAATTTAAATTCCAGTCAATTCAGAAAGTAAACCAAATTCCAATTCCAAATGTTTCTCATTGAAAAGCATAGAAGATAATTGGAATTTCAGTGTACTTCCTGAATTGATTGGAATTGACCCCAACCTTGAGTGTAACACTCAGCTTGCAACACAAATCCCCTAACTCTTGGTAGAATATATTGGATCTTTTAGGGCCAGCATTTAAACGGCTCTGTGGTGTTTAACTATAATTTCACTTTTCACTGCTGTGTATTGAAAATTGTATATACAAGTGCCTTTGGAAAGTATTCAGACCCCTTGACTTTGTTCACATTTTGTTACGTTACAGCCTTATTCTAAAATGGATTAAATAAAAACAACTCCTCAGCAATCTACACACAATACCCCATAATGACAAAGTGAAAACAGGTTTTTCGAAATTCTGCAAATGTATATACAATGCTCAAAAAAATAAAGGGAACACTAAAATAACACTTCCTAGATCTGAATGAATGAAATATTCTTATTAAATCCTTTTTCTTTACATAGTTGAATGTGCTGACAACAAAATCACACAAAAATTATCAATGGAAATCAAATGTATCAACCCATGGAGGTCTGGATTTGGAGTCACACTCCAAATGGAAAACCACGCTACAGGCTGATCCAACTTTGATGTAATGTCCTTAAAACAAGTCAAAATGAGGCTCAGTAGTGTGTGTGGCCTCCGCGTGCCTGTATGACCTCCCTACAACGCCTGGGCATGCTCCTGATGAGGTGGCGGATGGTCTCCTGAGGGATCTCCTCCCAGACCTGGACTAAAGCATCCGCCAACTCCTGGACAGTCTGTGGTGCAACGTGGCGTTGGTGGATGGAGCGAGACATGATGTCCCAGATGTGCTCAATTGGATTCAGGTCTGGGGAACGGGCGGGCCAGTCCATAGCATCAATGCCTTCCTCTTGCAGGAACTGCTGACACACTCCAGCCACATGAGGTCTAGCATTGTCTTGCATTAGGAGGAACCCAGGGCCAACCGCACCAGCATATGGTCTCACAAGGGGTCTGAGGATCTCATCTCGGTACCTAATGGCAGTCAGGCTACCTCTGGCGAGCACATGAAGTGCTGTGCGGCCCCCCCAAAGAAATGCCACCCCACACCATGACTTACCCACCGCCAAACCAGTCATGCTGGAGGATGTTGCAGGCAGCAGAACGTTCTCCACGGCGTCTCCAGACTCTGTCACGTCTGTCACATGTGCTCAGTGTGAACCTGCTTTCATCTGTGAAGAGCACAGGGCGCCAGTGGCGAATTTGCCAATCTTGGTGTTCTCTGGCAAATGCCAAACGTCCTGCACGGTGTTGGGCTGTAAGCACAACCCCCTACTGTGGACGTCGGGCCCTCATACCACCCTCATGGAGTCTGTTTCTGACTGTTTGAGCAGACACATGCACATTTGTGGCCTGCTGGAGGTAATTTTGCAGGGCTCTGGCAGTGCTCCTCCTGCTCCTCCTTGCACAAAGGCAGAGGTAGCGGTCCTGCTGCTGGGTTGTTGCCCTCCTACGGCCTCCTCCACGTCTCCTGATGTACTGGCCTGTCTCCTGGTAGCGCCTCCATGCTCTGGACACTACGCTGACATACACAGCAAACCTTCTTGCCACAGCTTGCATTGATGTGCCATCCTGGATGAGCTGCACTACCTGAGCCACTTGTGTGGGTTGTAGACTCCGTCTCATGCTACCACTAGCGTGAAAGCACCGCCAGCATTCAAAAGTGACCAAAACATCAGCCAGGAAGCATAGGAACTGAGAAGTGGTCTGTGGTCACCACCTGCAGAACCACTCTTTTATTGGGGGTGTCTTGCTAATTGCCTATAATTTCCACCTGTTGTCTATTCCATTTGCACAACAGCATGTGAAATGTATTGTCAATCAGTGTTGCTTCCTAAGTGGACAGTTTGATTTCACAGAAGTGTGATTGACTTGGAGTTACATTGTGTTGTTTAAGTGTTCCCTTTATTTTTTTGAGCAGTGTATATATATAAACAAGTATTCAGACACTTTGCTATGAGACTCGAAATTGAGCTCCGGTGCATCCTGTTTCCATTGATCGTCTTTGAGATGTTTCTACAACTTTATCGGAGTCCACCAGTAACATGATTTGGCACACACCTGTCTATATAAGGTCCTACAGTTGACAGAGCAAAAACCAAGCCATGAGGTCAAAGGAATTTTCTGTAGAGCTCTGAGACAGGATTGTGTCGAGGCACAGATCTGGGAAAGGGTACCAAAACATTTCTGCGGCATTGAAGGTCCCCAAGAACACAGTGGCCTCCATGATTTTTAAATGAAAGAAGGTTGGAACCACCAAGACTCTTCCTAGAGATGGCCACACAGCCAAACTGAGAAATTGGGGGAAAAGGGTCTTGGTCAGGGAGGTGACCTAGAACCCGAAGGGAACTCTGACAGAGCTCTAGAGTTCCTCTGTGGAGATGGGAGAACATTCCAGAAGAACAACCATCTCTGCAACACTCAACCAATCAGGCCTTTATGGAAGAGTGGCCAGATGGAAGCCACTCCTCAGTGAAAGGCACATGATAGCCTGCTTGTAGTTGCACCTAAAGACTCTCAGACCATGAGAAACAAGATTCTCTGGTCTGATGAAACCAAGATTTAATTATTTAGCCTGAATGCCAAGTGTCACGTCTGGAGGAAACCTGGCACCATCCCCACGGTGTAGCATGGTGGTGGCAGCATCATGCTGTGGGGATGTTTTTCAGTGGCTGGGACTGGGAGACTAGTCAGAATCGAGGAAAAGATAAACGTAGCGAAGTACAGAGAGATCCTTGATGAAAACCTGCTCAGGACCTCAGACTGGGGCGACGCTTCACCTTCCAACAGGACAACGACCCTAAGCTCACAGCCAAGACAACGCAGGAGTGACTTCGGGGCAAGTCTCTGAATGTCCTTGATCTCTGGAGAGACCTGAAAATAGCTGTGCATTAACGCTCCCCACCCAACCTGATAGAGCATCAGAGGATCTGCAGAGAAGAATGGGATAAACTCCCCAAATTCAGCTGTGCCAATCTTGTAGTGTCATACCCAAGAAGACTCGAGACTATAATCACTGCCAAAGGTGCTTCAACAAAGTACTTAGTAAAGGGTCTGAATACTTATATAAATGTAATATTTCAGTTTTTTTTATTTTTATAAATTAGCACAAAAAAAAGAGCTTTGTCATTACAGGGTATTATGAGAAATTGTTTTTGAATCAATTTTAGAATAAGGCTGTAACCTAACAAAATGTGGAAAAAGTCAAGAGGTCTGAATACTTTCAGAAGGCACTGTTTCCAACTTGAGTGACACCACTTAAAGTAAACAGCACTTAAAGTAACTGTCCAGTGAAAATACTTTTAAAAGTTCATATTCTGTTAACTCATACCCAAATAATGTTGTTCCAAGGATAATTTAGCTATTGGATTTTGAATTTTAAGACCCCTTAAGATATACAAAAAATATGTACAAAATGTATTGGATGAAACATTGATTTTGGCATTACTGCTATTAGCCAATAGAAACACAATGAATAACATATTCACTACATAGAACAGATAGTCCCCCCCAAAAAATCTAAAGGAAGTTTGTTCTTAAGTGTCTCTTCTATGTGAGAAATATAAGAAAGATCAGGAAACTATTTTTATTTACATTTACATGAATTTATCCCTTATTTTAGTTTTAAATACAGTGCCTTCCGAAAGTACCCATGCCCCTTGACTTATTCCACATTGTGTAGTGTTACAGACTGAATCAAATAAAATGAATCATCCATCTACACACAATACCCAATAATGACAAAGTGAAAACATGTTTTTAGAAATGTTTTCAAATGTATTTACACCCCTGAGTCAATACATGTTAGAATCGCCTTGGCAGCGATTACAGCTGTGAGTCTTTCTGGCTCTAAGAGCTTTGCACTTCTGGATTGTACAATATCTGCACATTATTCTTTTTCTATTCTTCAAGATCTGTAAAGTTGGTTGTTGATCATTGCTGGACAGCCATTTTCAAGACAATTGAAGTCAAAACTGTAACTAGGCAACATTTAATGACGTCTTGGTAACCAACTCCAGTGTATATTTGGCCTTGTGTTTTAGGTTATTGTCCTACTGAAAGGTGAATTTGTCTCCCAGTGTCTGTTGGAAAGCAGACTGATCAAGGTTTTCCTCTAGGATTTTGCCTGTTGTAAGGACCGACGCTGGAGATGAGAAGCAGGCACGGGAGTTGAACATTTAATGAGGAACAGACAAGTAACAGGAACAGCGTCTGCACATGGGCAAACAAGGACATATGACAATCAATGCAGAAGCAGGGAACATAGCGGTGAACCAGACAAATATAGGGAACGTAATGACAGAGGTGATTGAGTCCAGGTGAGTCCAATAATCGCTGATGCGCATGACGGGGGGAGGCAGGTGTGCGTAATGATGATGGCAGGAGTGTGGAATGCTGGGGAAGAGCGGGAGCAGGTTTGAGACCTGTGCTTAGCTCTATTCCATTTATTTAAATAATAAAATCCCTTATCCTTGCCGATGAAAGCATACCCATAGCATGATGCCGCCACCATCATACTTTAAAATATGTAGAGTGGCACTCAGTGATTTGCCCCAAACAGAAAGCTTTGTATTCAGGATATAAAAGTTAATTTCTTTGCCAAATTTGTGTTATTTTAGCACCTTGATGCAAATAGGATGCAAGGTTTGGAATATTTTTGGTTCTGTACAGTGTTATAACATCCTCAGTTTTCTCCTGTCACAGCCATTAAACTCTAACTACCATCTTTGTAGTGACTGGGTGTATTGAAACACCATCCAAATTGTAATGAATAACTTCACAATGCTCAAAGGGATATGCAACGTCTGTTTTTAACTATACAAATAGGGACTCTTCTTTGCGAGACATTGAAAAACCTCCCTGGTCTTCTTTGTGGTTGAGGGACCTTACAGATAATTGTATGTGTGGGGTACAGATATGAGGTAGTCTTTCGAAAATCATGTTTAACACTATTACTGCACACAGAGTGAGCCCACGCAACCTATGTGACTTGTTAAGCAAATTATTACTCCTGAACTTATTTAGGCTTGCCATAACAAAGGGGTTGAATCATTTTTTAAAAACACTTCAGCTTTTCATTTTTTTTGAATTAATTTGTAAACATTTAGGCCAGTAACACACAATCTCAATTTAATACATTTTAAATTCATGGTTTGACACAACAAAATTTGAAAAAAGTCAAGGGGTGTGAATACTTTCAAAATGCACTGTATATCTTTACAGCTTCAATATAATTTAAACATAACTCACAGGGAATAGTTATCATAAATGAACAACTTCCTTCATGTCACCAGCGTTTATGATGCGATGACGTCCTACTTCATGCTGAAATTCCAACGGGTACCCACTTAGTGTTTATGGGTAGAGTGTGTGCTCACCACGCAGGCAATGGAATAAGGATTATGGCATTGGATCACTGAAGTAAAAATATTTTAATGGTAAATTATTTATCTTACACTTCACACAACCTGTCATCCACTCTTTAAATGTTTCACTAAGCTCTCCTTGAGTACACAGAATGTGACTCTAGCCATAGTGTTAAGTGGTTTCTGTCATTGAGTAGCTAAATCATCATGGACTGTCATCGAGTATATGATTGTATGCAGAATATTGGCAGTGGCATTTTGGCAGAGAGGGACTCAATCCAGAAAGAATGATTGATGTTGTTGCAAAGTAGTTCTACCACAACTGTCATCATGAGTGGCTCTATGGACCTCATGTCATGGCTTTTATTTGCATTTGGTGGCGGCATGATTCAAACCATTAACAGGAAAGTTTGATTTGGAATGTGAGATGTCATAGAGTAGTCATAGAGTAGTCATAGAGTAGTCATAGAGTAGTCATAGAGTAGTCATAGAGTAGTATGAATGTTAACTAAATACATTAATAGGCTATATTTGATTTACAAGTAAAACACATTACTTTAAATGAAAGTACAGTGGATTTTTTAAATATATATTTTTTCATTTAACTAGGCAGGTCAGTTAAGAACAATTCTTATTTACAATGACGGCCTAGGAACAGTGGGTTAACTGCCTTGTTCAGGGGCAGAACAGATTTTTACCTTGTCAGCTTGGGGATTTTATCTACCAACCTTTAGTTTACCGGCCCAACACTAACCACTAGGCTACCTGCCGCCCCAATGTTACATGGATAACGTGTAACATTGCTTGAATAATGTAAAGTGCTCCTGTACGACCATGAATTAGCCTAGTTGTTAAGCAGCAGGGTTGGGCACTTAGTTTGAAAGCTGCTGTATTGGCTTGATCATTGGGGAGCCGCTGGTGCCTGTGAGACTCTGTGGATACCAAGGCTTTCCCTAAAGGAGTGAAGGTAACAGCCTCTAACAGGCTATTTAGATCTGCAATCCATCACAACAGACCCATAGAACTATACCCTGAGGGGCTTTAACATCTGTCATGATAACACTCTGAACAACAGTGTCCTGTCGAGTCTGCAAATGTTCTATGCCAGGCGAAATCGCGCCTCATTAGCTCATTGTTACAGATTGATCCAAATAAATGTCACTAGAAAACAGCTTAAACAAATTGCTGTTATTCTGGCTGTATGTTTTGACATGACTATAAGTTAGCAGTAGTTGGATAGCTATCAAGCAAGGGATAATGACGTTACCAGCCAGTATGGAACATTTAGAACGAACGACTGGGTCGCGTCTATAGCAACTGAACCCATAGAACGAATGACCAGCCGGCTTGGGTAGCAACCCTAGATTTGTGTCGGGACTATATCTTGTGGAAGGATGTAATAGTATGAATAAATTCATCAAAATAACTTTGTCTGGGGCCCAACAACACCCATGCCAATATATCCTCCAAACTCCGGCTTCTCTGGCATTACCACTTAAATATTATACTTATAATGTGCCTTCGGAACAGTGTGGAGTCAGTGGTTGAATCTAATCTAATTGTTACATCACAGCTTTCGGATAATATTGGATTTCTTTATAGGCCTACATTTATAAGATGTTTCCAACTTGTGTAAAATGTTAATTTAACAGTTTTTTTATAATGTAAAGTGAATTCACAAAGTCACCAAAGGTACAGTACATATGTTTTTACATTTCAAATATGTTTTATTAAGGAGCATACAACAGTCTAAACAAGTTCCCAAAACAATTTGTGGGCTACCCCTTTTACACACAAGACAACCACAACACGCATCAAAACAAAATGAACAAAAAAACACAAAAAACAAATGACAAGGAGAAAAAATTATGAAAAACCAGTACCTCCACTGACCACCCAGCCTCTGGCCTGGTTTCTCTGACTTGTAGTAGCTAAAATAATGTAAGGCTGTCTTAAGAATTGTTCAGTCCAAGTTCTCTATTTAAAATAAAATAGGTTTACTCTTCTTTGGCCTGTAAGAGAAAGTAATAGATATTAATGAGTATATCCAGTTCTGGGCTCAAGATCAACAATAACTAAAATTGTGGTTACATGGAAATGTACTTGGAATGAAATGCCTCTGATCTTTTAAAATGAAGATTAAAGGAACATTAACCTTAAATCCAATTTCTTCATGTTTTTTAAAGAACATTGCTTAGAAACGCCTAGAACGGCTTAGTACTTCTTCTCCATGGTCATAATCCTAAAAACGTCTTTGTACTGCTAATGTTTTTGCTGTTGTGAACGTCTCAAACGATAACCAATCATAATTCGGGAAGTTGTACACATCAAAAGCCAGACCAGCTAGTCACAGTAAAAATGCTAATTAGCTGTAAAAGTGATATGCGGCCTTCTAAAAGGTATGTTTTGCTCTTGTGGATTTATATTGTAATTGACAGGTGGAATTGTTGCATATAGCTCCTTTAATTGTGTCCAATAATGATTTTGGCCATGTTAATGCAGCCAAACTGTTATTTGTTTTGAATTAGAATTAGGTTTAATCTGAGTCTGTGACAGCCTTTATTGATGATGATGAAGTCTTACTTGAACATTATTCAGGTGCAGGTTTAAAAGCAGATCTTTACCTTTCCGGAGTCACGGCTCTTGACTCTGAGCTTGTTGACCTGGGACTCTGCAATGTCAGCGCGTTCCTCAGCCTCCTCCAGCTCATGCTGAACCTTACGGAACTTAGACATGTGCTGGTTGGCTTGTTCCTCCTGGGAGGAGGGACAAAGAACATCAGTGGTTTATTCAGGATGGCATATTTGTTTCATGCTTTGCTTACTATGGCCAAGTTCACTACACAACTTAATACAGGCTAAAACCATTATACTTGCTATACATTTTTGGCCTAACTCACCGCTTCCTCAGCCTGCCTCTTGTAGGCCTTCACTTTAAGCTGCAGCTTTTCTACTAGATCCTGAAGTCTGATAATATTCTTATTGTCCTCCTCAGTCTGTGGGCGGAAGTAGATGTATCAGTGTCCATCCTTTCATACACATCTGTCTGTATTACTGTGTGTTAAGGTGCTTTTCTTACTTGGTATGTGAGCTCCTTTACTCTGCGCTCGTACTTGCGGACTCCCTTAACTGCGTCTACACCTCTTCTCTGCTCGGACTCCACCTCAGCCTCCAGCTCACGTACCTTCACAGATGAAATGGTCATGTTATTTTACGAGGAGGAATCAGTTTCAAATCACTACAAATAAATAGAGGTAGTTCCTCCAGGCTAACGTCAAGAAATGGTGTTGACGAAAGTTACAGACTTTGTTCAGATACTCAACTATCACATAGTCTTTGTCTCTTCCTATGTCCTTTTTACAAATTTAATGGGAGAGTTTCTAATGATAATGACAGTATCATTATCCACATGGGTTATTGAAAGCAAATTGTTTACCCCATCTTCTAAATGCCTGAATAACTCACCCTGGTCTCCAGTTTCTGGAGCTGCTTCTTGCCTCCCTTCATGGCCAGATTCTCAGCCTCATCCAGACGGTGCTGCAGGTCTTTGACTGTGACCTCCAGGTTCTTCTTCATCCTCTCCAGGTGAGAACTGGTGTCCTGCTCCTTCTTCAGCTCCTCAGCCATCATGGCCGCCTGAAATATCATTAAATAGGTTTAATGAAGGTGAGACCTTATGGCAACACAGAGGTTTTCCTGTAATGATCTGATAACCACATGTCTTGACTTAGTTATTCTGCTATTATTAACTGTTGCACTCAAAATCTTATGAAAAAAACTGATAGTTAGAATTTGGTACAGATCAAACACTTTCATGTGGTTAGCCTGGAGACCTTGTACTGTGTTTTGGCCAAACATATGGACTCACATCAGTGATGGCCTTCTTGGCCTTCTCTTCTGCGTTTCTGGCCTCGTGGATGATGTCATCCACCTCTCCTTGCACCTGCACCAGGTCAGACTCCAGCTTCTTCTTAGTGTTCAGAAGGTTGGTGTTCTGTAGGAGGAAATATAGATCAATCAATGACTGGCTGAAACGCCTTATCTCAAGACAATATATCAGTCACACCATGGAAACTATGGAAATCAATCTCCATAAATCAATCTCTTCAATGCTAAGATTGTTAAAAGAAAAAATATTTAAAAAGGGGCTTTTAATCAAGTATTTAGGTAATTCATTTCCTTTAATGTACTTTATAAAGTATGCTATAGTATCTGAAATGGCATGGATGTACGGCGCATACGGAAAGTATTCATACCCCTTGATGTTTTCCACATTTTGTTACAATTACAACCATGTTCTAAAATTGCCCCCCCCTCAAACTACACACAATTCTCCATAATGACAAAGTAAAAACTGTTAAGAATTTCTTGCTAATTTATTTAAAAACTGAAATATCACATTTACATAAGTATTCAGACCCTTTACTAAGTCCTTTGTTGAAGCACCTTTGGCAGCGATTACAGTCTCGAGTCTTCTTGGGTATAACGCTACAAGCTTGGCACACCTGTATCTGGGGAGTTTCTCCACTCAAGTACATTCAAGGACTTGTCCTGAAGCCACTCCTGCAATGTCTTGGCTGTGTGCTCAGGGTTGTTGTCCTGTTAGAATGTGAACCTTTGACCCGGTCCTGAGTGCTCTGGAGCATATTTTTATCAAGGATCTCTCCTTGATTCTGACTAGTCTCCCAGTCCCCGCAGCCACCACCATTCACCGTAGGGAGGGAGCCAGGTTTCCTCCAGACGTGATGCTTGGCATTCAGGCCAAAGAGTTCAATCTTGGTTTCATCAGACCAGATAGACCATGAGAAACAAGACTGAGAGTCTTTAGGTGCCTTTTGGCAAACTCCAAGTGGGCTGTCATGTGCCTTTCACTGAGGAGAGGCTTCCGTCTGCAGCACTCCACCAATCAGGCCTTCATGGTGGAGTGCTGCAGAGATGGTTGTCTTTCTGGAATGTTCTCCCATCTCCACAGAGGAACTCTATAGAGCTCTGTCAGATTTCCCTTCGGGTTCTAGGTCACCTCACTGACCTAGGCCCTTCTCCCCCGATTGCTCAGTTAGGCTGGGTGGCCAGCTCTAGGAAGAGTCTTGGTGGTTTCAAACTTCTTCCATTTAAGAATGATGAAGGCCACTGTGTTCTTGGGGGTCTTCAATGCTGCAAAAATGTTTTGGTACCCTTCCCTAGATCTGTGCCTCGACACAATCCTGTTTTGGAGCTCTACAGACAATTCCTTTGACCTCATGGCTTGGTTTTTTCTCTGACATGTACTGTCAACTGTGGGACCTTATATAGACAGGTGTGTGCCTTTTCAAATCATACCCAATCAATTGAATTTACCACAGGTGGACTCCAATCAAGTCGTAAAAACATCAAGGATGATCAATGGAAACAGGATGTATCTGAGCTCAATTTCAAGTCTCATAGCAAAGGGTCTGAATACTTATGTAAATAAGGTATTTGTTTTTCTATTATTTATACATGTCTAAAAACCTGTTTTCGCTTTGTCATTATGGGGTATTGTTAATTATTCTCAAATCCATTTGAGAATAATGTAACAAAATGTGGAAAAGGTCAAGAGGTCTGAATACTTTCCGAATGCACTGTATGTCTAGAATGAGCTAAAATAGGACATGACAAAGATTGTCATGAAAGGCACGTTGGAGACAACTGTTTAATTTGGTTCCATTAAGTGGAAGTTCCATTTGTCTCCCCATGTGCAGATATACTCCCTGAAAAATCTTTAGATTTATGAAATCACTGTCTAGTCCCTTTTTACCTTATCCCCAAATAATGTTGTCACATACACTGGATAGGTGCTGTGAAATGTATTGTTTTACAGGGTCAGCCATAGTAGTATGGCTTTCTAGGCATATTCCTCATATCATCACACTGCCAATGAGTGACCAGACCCGTACCTGAGAGTGGAGCAGTCCCACACGCTCACTGGCGTCCACCAGCTCTTGCTCAGCCACTTTGCGGCCTCTCTCAGTCTGCTCCAGAGCAGCCCTCAGCTCCTCAATCTCTGTCATCATCAGACCGTTCCTGCGTTCCACCATGGCGGCCTGCTCCTTCATGTCTTCTGACTCACGGACAGCGTCATCAAGGAGAATTTGGGCATCCTGGAATTTAGGACGTGTGAATGTTGTCTTTATGAAAAATGTGACTGCTTTTCTACTTTATTACATTGCTGGATTAATCTGAGACCAAAACAAATCAGTCACAAGTTTTGACATTCTTTACCTTAAGTTGTCCCTGGACATTTCTCAGCTGTTTCGTGGCCTCAGTGGCCTGTCTATTGGCGTGGCTCAGCTGCATCTCCATCTCATTCAGGTCTCCATCCATCTTCTTCTTCACCCTCAGGGCGTCGCTCCTGCTGCGGACCTCAGAGTCCAGTGTGTTCTGCATGGATTCTATAATCCGCTGGCTGTTCTTCTTGATCTGCTCCATCTCCTCGTCCTTCTCTGCCAGCTTCCTGTCCACCTCACCCTTGATCTGGTTCAGCTCCAGCTGCACACGCAGAATCTTGGATTCCTCGTGCTCCAGTGTTCCCTGGACAAATAAAAGTGATTTGTCACAGAATTCTTGACATTGGAGGTTTTCCCAGCGATTAAAACATAAGACTTGGAGACAGCTAAAAGTAACAATTGTCTCTCACTTGTGTGTTCATAAGACTTAAAGCAGCAAATCAAAAAGTGCCCACTCTTCACAATGTGCATAAAGATGGCAGAACACAGATATGACGTCATTGTTCTAACACAACAATCCTAGTTTTTGAAACTATGGCGCACAACATGGCTCAATGTGCCAATAAATCAACACAATCTACTATTTTTTAATTTTATATATATATATATATATATATATATATATGCCGATGTCTGGGAGCTAGAATCAGGATCATTGAGTCCAGGCTGTATCCCAACCGGGCGTGATTAGTAGTCCCATAGGGCGGCGCACAATTGGACCAGCGCCGTGGGGTTTTGGCCAGTTTAGGCCGTCATTGTAAATAAGAATTTGTTCTTCACTGACTTGCCTAGTTAAATAAAGGTTAAATAAAAATATATATAATAAAGTATGTGAGTGGGTGTGTAGAGTCAGTATAATGTTATGTGTGAGTGAGCAGATGATGGAGTGAGTGTGTGTGAGTGAGCAGATGATGGAGCGAGCGTGTGTGAGAGTGGGTAGGGTCCTGTGAGTGTGCAAAGATTGAAATAAAAGGTCAATAAAGATAATTGGTAAACTCAGATAGTCTGTGTAGCTATTTATCAGTCGTATTGCTTGGGGATAGAAGCTGTTCAAGAGCCTGTTGGTGTCAGACTTGATGCACAGGTAATGCAGATACAAAAAAGAGTGACGGAGGGTAATTTGTGGTAACTACATCGAGGCCGCCATCTTTATGCACGTCTGCTATTCCCGAGGAGCGCACCACCTAGTGAAGAACTGGAAGTTATATTACTACAAGAAGTACCAATACAGGAGTACTGAACAGCACTGTAGCTCTCATTCTGTTTCATTATTCGACTACATAAGGATGTATCATATCTGCTCACTTCAGCCTCCTCCAGAGCGGTCTGGATCTCAGAATTCTCCATCTCCACAGTCTTCTTGGCCTTTTCCAGCTCATGGATGCTCTTGCTTGTCTCTCCGATCTGTTCAGTCAGGTCAGAGATCTCTTCTGCACAAACACCGAGAAATGGTTTAGAATAGGGAGATTTTCGTGAATGTTGCCAAATATCATACAGCTTTGCATAAAAGTATTTTGGTACCATAGATGTTTCAAAAAAATACTCTTACTCACGTTGGAGGTTCTTGTTCTCTCTCTTCAGAGTCTCCAGCTGATCCAGAGCCTCCTCATAGGAGTTCTTCATCTTGAAGAGCTCTGTGCTCATAGAACGAGCCTCCTTCTGAGCTCCTTCCAGTTCAGCCTGGCCCACCTCATACTTCTGCTTCCACTCAGCCAGAACCTATTGGATTTTATGGGATTTAACAGTTTATTCTTGATGCAGCTTTCCTTCTAGTCAGAAATAAGCCATGATACCTTATGATCACTGGAGACACATCAATCAAATGTATTTATATAGCCCTTCTTACATCAGCTGATGTCACAAAGTGCTGTACAGAAACCCAGGCTAAAACCCCAAACAAGCAATGCAGGTGTAGAAGCACGGTGGCTAGGAAAAACTCCTAGAAAGGCCAGAATCTAGGAAGAAACCTAGAGGAACCAGGCTATGAGGGGTGGCCAGTCCACTTCTGGCTGTGCCGAGTGGAGATTATAACAGAACATGGCCAGGATGTTCATAGATGACCAGCAGGGTCATACTGATAATGCCTATCAGATTTGTTGTTGTTGCTATTTATTTTTCCAGTCCATTTAATAGCACATTTCAAAAGTCGGTATAGTGTGTGAAGTGTACTTTTTCACCTTGTCGAAGTTCCTCTGCTTCTTATCAAGGTTGCCAGCCATAGCGTTGGCCCTCTCTACATCAATCATGATGTCCTCCACCTCTCCCAGCAGCCTTTGCTTGGTCTTCTCCAGTGAAGCACACTTTGAGTTGGTTGCCTCAATCATTTCCTCAGCGTCCTGCAGACGCTGCGCCAGCTTCTTCCTGTTAGACAGGAAAGAGTTAATCTTTTAATGCTTCAACAGGTAATCAGATAAATGTATCATATAAACATGATGCCTCATAACTAAGTGAAATTAGGAAGGTGGGAAGACGCGCACATTTAGGATCATAGTTATAATAAAAGGTTGTTTTAAGTGTAACTGCTTACTTGGCCTCCTCAAGCTCCTCTGTGCGCTGGATGGCATCCGTCTCATACTTGGTCCTCCACTGAGCCACCTCGCTGTTGGCCTTAGACATGCAGCGTTGCAGTTCTGCCTTGGCCTCTTGCTCCAACTCAAACTGCTCCCTCAGAAGGTTACAGTCATGGCGGGCAGACTGGACACCATGGGCCAGGGAATTCTTAGCCTGAGTGAGAGATAGCAAAACAGGTTACAGTAATACATTGCTGAGGATGGTTTAGTTATTATAAACATGACAAGAGGCATTTGACTCTATACTCTGTGCTTGGTAGAGCATTTTGACTCCCTTACTTTGACCTCCTCCTCAATCTGCCTCTTTAGCTCCTCCACCTGCTGTGTGAAGGCCTGCTTGCCTCTGGTCAGCTGAAACACCAGAGCTCCCTTCTCTTCCAGCTGGCGTCCAAACTCACCTGCAAGGGATGAGACTACACATTGTAAATTCTTCTGTTCTTAAAAATACTGTAGCCTTGTACAATAGCCCCTAACACATGTTGTTGGGTACTGATTTAGATTATGTATGGAAAATGCGTTGGTCATTGTTGTGGGTACCGTTCTCGGTCAGGAGTCTGGCCCTATGTCCACTGATGTCGTTGAACTGGCGAAGGTTCTCATCGTTCCCAGTCTTGAGCTCACTCAGCTGATCCTCAATAGTACGGCACATCTTCTCCAGATTGCCCTGTTAGTGAAATATAGATATGTCATTTTTATTTTACATTCTTATGGTGTACAGCTTATGTACATTTCTGTCTTGCAGTAGGGTTTTGTAGATAGTAATTTGGGAGCGATGCTACTCCAGCCCTGCACCTTCCAGGTCATTGCACTACCCTATGTGCCTATAGGATTAACTCACTAAGTTGAAGCTGTGGTGTGCTTACAAATGTGTCCATCTTTAGAGCTGGACGCAATTCTGCTGTCTGGCAGAATTCCATTCATCCATTCATGTTGAGTATTTGGGGTTTGATTCAAATACTCACCTTAGTCTTGGTGACAGCCTCCATGTTGCTGGAGAGGTCATCGATCTCCATCTTGTACTCGCTCTTCTCCTTCTCCAGTTTCTGCTTAACGCGCTGCAGGTTGTCAATCTGCTCTCCGAGCTCCGCCACACTGTCAGCCTGCTTCTTCCTCAGGACTGCGGCTGTGGCCTCGTGCTGCAGGGTCGACTCCTCGAGGTCGCGTCTCAGTTTCTGGAACTCAGCCTCGCGCTTCTTGTTCATCTCGATCTGAGCAGCAGTGGCTCCTCCAGCTTCCTCCAGCCTATCACTGATCTCCTCAAGTTCCCTGGAGAGATCGGCCCTCTGCTTCTCAACCTTTGCCCTGGCAGAATGCTCAGCCTCAATATCCTCCTCCATCTCCTCAATGCGAGCCTAAAACAAGGGAGGGGGTTAAGGATGGGGAAATTTAAACTGACCTTGCAAAAAAAAAAAAAAAATAGTCTGGATAGTTGTGTATTTATAGTGTTTTATTGCAACAACAGAAAGTTGCATAATACATAAGACTGACATCTAGTATCTAGAATATGTAGTCTCTAGAACATGTAGTATTTTGAACATCTAGTATCTAGAACATCTAGTAATATATGGAATACTATACTAAAGCCGGGGTTAGAGACTCTACTGTACCTGGAGTTCCTTGATTTTCTTCTGCAGCTGACCACCCAGAGACTGCTCATCCTCAATCATGCTGAGGAGCTGGCTGGTCTCAAAGTCCTTCCTATGGTAAGATAAATGCATCACTACTCAGCAGTCAGTTTTTCATTTAAAAGAGTCTTTCAAACTCCTAACTACAGAAAACTATTTTTTTAATGTACTTTTTGATCTTTTCTTCAGACTGCTGCTTATCATTCTCCAGGTCCATTATGGATTCCTGGGCTAGTTTCAGGTCTCCCTCCAACTTTCTCTTGGCTCTCTCAAAGTCCATACGGAGCCTCTTCTCTTGCTCCAGAGAAGCCTCAAGCTACATGTTAAGATACTTGTGTCAGTTCATTTTAAACAATCAATGATTATGCCACTGCCTAGCTAAATGTATAATCTAACAATATATAAATCCATGACCCGATAAAGTGTTACTCCACTCACGTCATCAACTTGCTGTTCCAGCTTGGCCTTGGCCTTGGTCAGAGTGTTGACTTTGTCCTCCTCTGCCTGCAGGTCGTCCAGTGTCTGCTGTTGGGCCTCTTGGAGGGCTTTTTTCTCCTTGGTCAGCTTGGCAACGCTCTCATCTTGAGAGGCCATCTCCTCAGTCAGATTTTTGACCTGAACACAGCCACAACAACATTTGTATGTAAGTTGTGTGGTTAGTTTCAGTCATTGTTTAGGTTTGGTTTGATTCTACTATTGTTCAGCTATGTCAAAATTTTAGACCTTGTTTTCAGTGGCATGTTTCTCCTTCTCCACTTTGGCCAGGGTGAGCTCCAGGTCATCAATGTCCTTCTTCAACTCCAAACACTCATCCTCCAGCTTCCTCTTCTTGGAGGTCAGCTCAGCATTCATCTCCTCCTCATCCTCCAGCCTTTCGGTCGTCTCTTTGAGTTTGGCCTCCAGCTGGATCTTGCTCTTGATCAGCCCCTCGCACCTCTCCTCAGCATCAGTCAGATTCTCTGATTCCTGGTTACACAATGATAGAAAAATAGGCAGACATGAATTTAATCAGTGCACACCTCTTGTCCATCGTCTTCTATAAAATATGGGCAATCAAGCCAGGCACTTGACAGATGCTCACAGATGCAACTTGGAGCGTCAGGTCATTCCTCTCCTGCAGAACGGTCACCATCTTCTCCTCAAGCTCTGTCTTGCGGGCCTCAGCCTTGGTCAGGGCGATCTTGCACTTCTCAATGTCCTCCTTCATGTTGGCTAGCTCCTTCTCAGTCTCAGCACTCTTCAGCAGTGGCTTGATCTTGTAATACACCTTCATCCATGGCCAGTGTTTAACATTCATGAATGAGCGAATGTTGTATTTGATGGTGAAGACAGCCTCTCTGAACAACAGGAAACAGGGGTCTTGGTGAGTGTTATGGCTAAATAATAGTAATATGTTATTTACAGGACAACGCTCCAGCTCCTCAGAGAAAATAAAGTGAAATTAAATTCATGAATAAAAAAAAGTATAGGTTTTGTAAATTTAAGGTGAATATAACATGTTCAATTTGATCCCTGGAATCATTGGCGATTACATGGAAACCACTGCAACCCTGTTAGAGGAATTTGGATGAGCCTTTATCTTCTATCCCTCACCTCCGCTCCATCATCTTTACAAACTCCTTCCTCATGGCGAACCCACGACACAGAGACTGTATCATGCAGACCAGAGAGGCCAGTCTCTCGTCTCGCATCTCCTCCAGGACACCCAGCAGACCAGCTTTGAAGAACACCTGAGAGCATGTAACAGGAAGGTAACAGGAAGGTAAATGCCTGAGACACCGGTAAGAACTAAGAACACCTGAGAATAAGTCAACATTATCAATGGATGTCATCAGAAGTCAGAAAGCAGGGTTGAATTTAAATGAGGGATCAACACGGCAAGATTTATTGTAAAAGGGCATTGAGTGGTTAGCATTTACATTGTTGTTTTACTTATGTTTTGTGTTTGCTTTCCTGAGTGTATTTGAACCCTGACCTTGGTGTGTCCAAACTTGTACTGCTCGTGCGCCACATTCATTGACCCAAGCAGATTCTCAGAAGCCTTCTTGTTGTCCATAAATGTTCCTTCTGGGATAACACTGGGATTCAGTACTTTGTACCTGGATTAGGAGAGACTGGCAACTGTCAGTTTTTAAATTGTGGGCAAACAAAGCTATTCTGTTGCTGTGTCACAGTTCTACCACTGTTTATGAAATCAGCGGAGCATTCTAGCCATTCTTCTTTTACATTTCTTTATGAACTCTAGCATAGGCCAATTGATGCCAAACATTGTTTTGGTCTGTATTTATTAAATCTCAGAATGTAATCTTTTAAGATTTCAGAATGAAAGAGTTTCTGAGTTTCTTATTATTTTGTCAAATTCGGTTATATTCTAAAGTTAACATGGAGCCATGTTAGACATTTCTAAAGGGTACCTCTGCTTGAAGTCACCGTAGGGGATTCTGCTGGGGAACCCCTTTCTACAGATCCTGATACCCTCCAGTACACCGTTACACCTTAGCTGGTGGATAACCAGGAAGTTCTCCATCAGACCTGAAAAACACAAAATATCATTAAAGCTAAGAAACACTGAAACATTGTAAGGGCTACTAATAGATTGTGGTGATGTAAGTGCCATTATTTCTGGGTAAATATATGGGAATAACTTATAAACAGCTATCTTGTACCACATGTAAGTACAGGTAGTTACTTAGTACTTATTTTGTTTTAAGGTACTGAATCTCACTAGCTGCTAAACCATTGGGTTACAATTTTGTATTTCACTCGATGTTTCTTGTACCTGGAGTCTTTGACTCATTGGGGATCAGACAGCGCACAAAGTGAGGGTGAGTGCTCCTCAAGTTGGTCATCAGCTTGCCCAAGTTCTCCTGCAGGGCGGGGACACACCAAACAGCCGTCTCAGAAATCGTTCATACAAATGAACTTATCTGGTCAATAAGGTGCGTTAAAAATGTTGACCAGATAAGTTAACCAGATAACTTTGAATGCAGGTTTGAAAAGCTCACCCTGAACTGGGAAGACACTGTCTGCATGGAGCCTCCCTTTTTCTTGCCTCCCTTCTTGGATGCTCTATCTGTAAAAAAAAGTTCAAATCATGAGTGATTTGGTAAACACCATATTTTATTTCGGAGATAATCTATTTGAAACTGCTACCAAATAGTTTGTGTAATGTAATGTTGATATCGGGAATATTGGCAAAAGCGATTATTTAACAATGTTAAATGACCTTCAGCTGGAGAATCAACGTAGATAAGAACCAGCAGTTTGACTGAAGACTTCTGGTAGAGCTGCACCACTGAGTCATTCAGGGGGTCCTTATTCTTGTCCAGCCAGCCACAGATGTTGTAGTCCACAATACCAGCGTAGTGCACCAAGGAGAAGTGGGCCTCAGCCTTTCCCTTGGCAGTCTTGGGCTTCTGGAAAGTCTTTTTCTTGCCCATATGCTGGTCATACAGCTTGTTCTTGAAGGAAGTGTCTGAAGCCTTGGGGAACATGCACTCCTCTTCAAGGATGGAGAAGATGCCCATTGGCTGATGAAAAATGTAACATTAATAGCAGCCATCTTGTATCAAAGGGATAATAATTCACTCTCAACTCCAACATCCGTCCCTGTCAACTCTGTTGTAGGCCATTCTAAAGTACATTATTTTTTAAGTAGAATTCTCAGTCTGTGTACCTTCTCAATAAGCTCAATGCAGGCAGCCAAGTCCATGCCGAAATCAATGAACTCCCAGATGATTCCCTCCTTCTTGTACTCCTCTTGCTCCAGGACAAACATGTGATGGTTGAAGAACTGTTGCAGTTTCTCATTGGTGAAGTTGATACACAGCTGCTCCATGGTGTTGAACTGTTAGTGAAGTTCAAGAAGATTAGTTCAATCACCTTCTGTCATAAGACCTTAAAGCCATAAACTGTTTATTCTGTAATAATCACATACTTACATCAAAGATCTCAAACCCAGCAATGTCGAGCACACCGATGTAGAAGTTCCTTTGTTGCTTGGTGTCCAACATCTGGTTGATACGGATCACCATCCACAAGAACATCCGCTCATAGATGGACTTGGCCAGAGCGCTCACAGAGTTATACACCTGTGCAAAAACAGGTGAGACATTACTCATGTCTTGCTGGTATAGAGCTTGATTTGAAAAAAATCTAACACAAAATGAATTGTGGTGTTGTAGCAATTATGTCATCTTGGATGTAAAGACCTCACCTGAGGCACGGTCTGTCCCTTGGTCACAAACTCATTGCCAACCTTCACTCTGGGGTAGCACAGAAGTTTCAGCATGTCAGCTGAGTTCAGACCCAAGAGGTAACCGATTTTATCAGCTACTGTAGAGAGAAAGAGCATCAGACTCATATACAGGGACAAATGTAGTGTTACTCTGACAGAGAAACCAGTTTCATTCTGTCTATTCCGGTGTTTGGAGAAAGGACTCACCCTCTGTGCCGTCTGGCTCGGCCTGCTCCTCACGCTGCTTCTGCTTGAAACGTAAGTTGCCGTGGTGCATGACAGCGCCGGTCAGCTTGTAGATGCCTATCTTCTCATCATTGGTGAAGCCCAGGATGTCAATGGCGGCCTGAGTGACAGGAACTCCATAGTTAAACTTAGTGTACGCACATACAGGAGATATCACAAGTGCATGGAGTTTCAAACTGGACAAAAGTGTCATGGGGCTGCACTGCTTGGAGTTAAGAAACAACATAATTGTGCATTGCATTCAGAGGAGATAGAGACGTTATTCATTCTTGTATATAGTTTGAGAGACTCACATCTGTGGCATCCAGCTCCTCTTTGTCATCGATAGAGGCCACTTTTATCTGCCCCTGGCTGATCATGGGGAAGTCGTAGGGGTTGGTGGTGATGAGCGTCATTTCTGTGGGGACAGAGAACCGGACAGAGTTAGTTAAACCCTTTTCCTCTTTTGCATGAGATGAAGATTAAGGTTAGAAAGTGCGGACATAAAGGACGTACTGGATCTGCATTGGGAGCCAAATGCAACTCAAAATACAAATGTAATGCAATGCAAAATAGAGCGGTCAAATGAAACTGTATGGATTTGATCATTTCCCCTCCCTATTCCTCCTAGGAGTCTATACCACAGGAATACGAAGCTGACTTTATGACTCACAGACACATTAAACTACAGGAAGAACCTTTATTGGTTTGCACGACTCCAACTCACTGAGGCTGGAAATGTCATCTTTCACAATACCATTTAACTTGTCATCAAATGAGGGCAACATTTGAGTGGTGAATTGTCACTTTGTCGTGGATTGTTTGATTGATTTTACCCCATAATTTCCACTGGAATACAGTCGTTCTCCATGCAGTCGTTCTCCATGCAATAGTTCGCCATGCAGTTGCCTAGTGGTTAAGAGCCAGTAACCGAAAGGTCGCAGGTACAAATCCCCGAGCCAGCAAGGTGGATAAATCTGCCACTCTGTCCTTGAGCAAAGCAGTTAACCCCCCAACAACAACTGCTCCCCGGGCGCTGATGACGTGGATACCGATTAAGGCATCCCCCCCACATACCTCTCTGATTCAGAGGGGTAGGGCTAAATGCGAAAGACACACTTCGGTTGAATGCATTCAGTTTTGCAACTGACTAGGTATCCCCTTTCCCTGTTTATTGAACTCTATCTCAATTAGAAATATTAAAATAATCATGAGAAATACAACCCTGAACTTTATAACTCACTGTAGCACTTACACATTGATATGAGAAAACTGATATGTTGATTCAGGTGCAATTTCCCTGTCAACTAAGCGAGAAAAATAGTCAAACAGCTTTCTACTTTGTCGTACCAATCAGCTCAGGCTTGTGGTTGGTCATCATCTGGTAGAATATGTGGTAGCTTCTCTCATCGGGCAGCTGGAAGGTCACTCTGGACTTCTCCAGCAGGTCTGAAAGAGAAGAAGTGATCAAGTTCAGTGCTTGGTCTCCTTAAAACATAATCTCTGTGAATTTAGGACATTGTGCATTCATGACAAACAATCCAACAAACAATCCACCCAACTTACAGGTCTCAATGTCAGCACTAGACAGCTTGCCATTACTGTGGAAGTGAATCCTGATGAATTTACCCTAAAGTAGAGCATGGGGGTTAGAAATGAGGCAATGAGTCAACAAAAGGAAACTGCCATGGTGTCCATCTCAGTACTCTGAAAATAGGGCTTTCCTTTATTTCTAAACCGTTGTTTAACACGGACATTTGGAAATACTGGATATGTCTCAATCGTACAGCCTTTCATTGTCATGTCATTCTAGATCAATAAGGAATATATAAGTATGGCAAGTGTGTCCCTCATACTTACAAAACGAGAAGAGTTGTCGTTCCGAACTGTCTTGGCATTACCGTAAGCCTCCAGCAGAGGGTTGGCAGCAATAATCTGATCTTCAAGAGACCCCTGAAGGAGACGAACACAAATTGGTCAGAAACAGCATGACATACAGTACTATAGAACACCCTTTTCAACAGTGGTGGAACTGTCTTAAAATAAGCAGTGATATATATATATATATATATATATATATATATATATATATATATCTATGGCTGGCCTACAGATGTAGGATCTTAATTTGAGCCAGTTTGACACTGCAGCAAAATAATGCTGCAGCAACAGGAAATGTGAATTATTATGTGGATTATACACTGAACACAAATATACACACAACATGTAAAGTGTTGGTCCCATGTTTCATGAGCTGAAATAAAAAATCCCAGAAATGTTCCATATACACAAAAAACGTACTCCTCTCAAATGCTGTGCACAAATTTGTTTACATCCCTGTTAGTTTTTCTCCTTTGCAAAGATAATCCATCCACCTGACAGGTTTGGCATATCAAGAAGATAATTAAACAGCATGATCATTACACAAGTGCACCTTGTGCTGGGGACAATAAAAGGCCACTCTAAAATGTGCAGTCTTGTCACACAACACAATGCTACAGGTGTCTCATGTTTAAATAGAAAATAATTTTATCGATGGAAATTTGAAAGCACAGAGATTCCGTGATGAGATCCTTTGGCCCATTGTCATGCCATGTTTGGGATGCTCTGGATCGACATATACGACAGCTTGTTCCAGTTCACACCAATATCCAGCAACTTCACACAACCATTGAAGAGGAGTGGAACAACATTCCACAGGCCACAATAAACAGCCTGATCAGCTCTATGCAAGGAGATGTGTTGTACTGCATAAGGTGAATTGGTGGTCACACCAGATACTGACTGGTTTACTTTCTTTTTAAAGGTACAGGATCTGTAACCAACAGATGCATATCTGTATTCCCAGTAATGTGAAATAGATTAGGGACTAATGCATTTATTTCAATTGACTGATTTCCTTATATGAAATGTAACTCAGTAAGATATTTGAAATGGTTTCATATTGCGTTTATATTTTCGTTTACTACAATTAATGGACATTTTGTAGGGGTTGATACATTTTTCTTAAGGCGAAATCAAGTCTGAAATGTCAAAGTGGAAACTTCAAAATGCGTTTTAAACCTAAAACACACTACAAGTTTTACATTTCCTGCATTGCATTGGAAGTTGTCCTGTAACAGGGTCATCAAATTAAGATCCTACACCTGTACCTGCATTTTGCCGGGTTCTGCCGCCCTCTTTCTTTCTCCTCCAGACACAGCAATGGTGGCAAAGTATTGGATGACACGCTTGGTGTTGACAGTCTTTCCTGCACCAGATTCTCCGCTGGTTTATATGACAGAGAATAAGAGGTTCATGTTTCAGTGTCAGACATTCAAAACATAATCACTAAAAAGTACACTTTGAGATGTTTCCTCATTTACTATAGTTCATGTACACGCTTAATAATTGTTATGATATCCAACTAACTATAATGTTAGATGTTAGTTGAGAACTTACGTAATCAGGATAGACTGGTTCTCCCTATCTGCAGGCAAAAAAACAACAAAGAATATGAATATAAACCGTTTTGATACATTATGGCATTTGCCAATTATCTTAAAGTAGTAGATAGTGTTGCACACGCTTTTCACTAGATGTAAATAAAAAAGATATTATTGCATTGACGTTTCCAGCTAGTACCTTGGCTGCCCATATCTGCTTGTGTGAGCTTCTATCTATTTATCCATCAATCTATCCGTTCATCCACATGTGTAAGATCATACCCGTCAACATGAACTGATAGGCCCTGTCAGAGACAGAGAAGATATGGGGTGGAGCCTCCATGCGCTTCTTTCCTCTGTAAGCGTTAACAACCTCTTCGTCATACACAGGGAGCCACTTGTAGGGATTCACCGTGGCACAGAAGAGCCCAGAGTAGGTCTGGATGAAGGGAAGGAAGTTAGGGGATTAACAAAATCAGCTTTTCTGTTAAACTGTATAGAGCTTCTATGGAACACTTACAAGTGTTTCTTGTATTCAGTTACATTATTTTTGCAAAGGTGTTTTTAATTTACAAACAGCATGTGTATTTTGGAGTTTGGGCATTTTAGATTTCCCTTATATGGTGGTGTCCTATGTTCACTTATGAGTGTGTATATATACCTATATACAGTCATTTATATGTAGAATAGGTTTCTTACGTAGATCATCCATGCTGCATAACGCTCTTTGAGGTTATACAGGACAGTGGCTTCATTGAGGTAGGTCATCATGGCCATGTCCTCAATCATGTCAAACTTTGGAGGGTTCATTTCGAAGACATCAGCTTCTTTGAAGTCATTAGTCTGAAAATCAGTCGGTAATCTACATTACACTTGGATCAATTGGGAGAACTGTTACTGAATCTGTCGACACTGCTTTAATTTAGTAATTATCAAGTCAGTCATATATTTTACTGTACAGATGTAGGATCTTAATTTGAGCCAGTTCACTACAGCAGTAAAATAATCCTGCAGCAACAGGAAATGTTCATTTTTATGTGTGAAATTACAATATTCAGAAGCCTTTTTAAACCTCAAATACACTACAAGTTTTAAGTTCTCCTGCAACATCTGAAGTTAATTTGCTTTGAGATATAATTGTGAATAAATAAACTTAAACTTGAAACTGAATTCTGTCCTTTGTTGTAGGCTTACCTCCCCAGTGTCAAGGACTTTCACTTGGACCTTTCCCCCTTCTCTGCCAACAATGATACCCTTGAGGTACAGCTCCTTAACATCGGTCACATAGCAGGCATTCTTTGCATCGAAGGGCTGGCTTTGGGCCTCAATCCTCTCCTTCTCAGGCTTACGGAGGTATACACCGGCTTTGCCATAAGAAGCCATCTCTGTGTCGGTAATCATGGTGGCAACTCACTGAGAAACAGAAACAAAGCAAACAAATTATTGAGTTGATTTTGAATTAAACAGTTATTTTATTTTTTATTCACTGTAATTTATTCAGGATAACCCAATTGAGACCAAGGTCTCATTCCCAATGTTGCCCTGAGTACAAACATTTTCTCACAACAGGAAGAATAATTTACATTACAATTCAAATAATAGGAATACATATAACCATAAGGCACAACCTCAACACCACAATTTCAACAAATAAATTCTACAATCAATTGAAACAACTGCAATCCTCAATTAATTGATTCAACACCACAGTACTAAACTGCCGTGATGGCACCAGGGAATTCATGTTATGTTATTCCAACAACAGGGGGCAATAAAAGGAGAAGAGGATTTACCTAAATTGGTCGAGACCAGACGGACCTCAAGAGTTAACCAATCCTGTGAGCGGGTTTGGTAGCTCATTCTTTTATACATTAGCAACAAAGTTAGGTAAGTAGTAAGTTTGTGTAGTTAATAAAACAGTGTCTCTCATAGAATAGTCTCCAATAGAAACAATGTGAGTGAAAAACTCTAACAATGTCTCACCTTGTCTTCCTCTCCCAGATTAAATGGTGTGTTAGAGGGTTCTGTAAGACATTGAGGTGTCATGATTAAACACACATTACCATTAACACTCATCCCACCTGAAGAGTTGTAAAAAAAGTTGAATGGCATCCCAGATTAATCCACTTAAAAACACATTCCATGCACAAAACACATTTCATACCCTGTCACAACAGACAAATGGCATTTAGAACAGATTGCAACTTTACAATTCAACTACATTATCAGGTGTCGAGACATTAGAATAAACAGAGTAAAAGGAGTTAGTCTTACCACAGAGGTAGAAGCTGTCTGTCATTGATGCTGCTCTGAGGCTCTATTTATCTGGTTGAGAGTTTGGAGTGCTAACCAAGCAGAAGTTAATTCTGGCTCCCCTAATCAAGGATGTGGATTGGAGGAGAGAATTGGGGGCTGACTCCTCTTGCCACTGTATTTCTGTGATATTTGTCTTTGAATTGGATGTTTGCTAACTTCATATAAAGTTCATGTGTTATAATAAGGTATCTTATTAAATCATTGCTTGTAGTTGTTTGTCATTTACAAATCATTATCCATACATTTGTAGATGTTACTGTAGTAAGCCAATTATTACCAAACACAACCACAAACAGACAAATATAAGAATGAGTTAAATCTATGTATATTTGTTTATCAACATTACGCCAAAGCCTTACGAACCACTGTTTGCTGTCATTGAGTAAGAAGGTAAACCATCCCTTGCGGTAAGGATTATTGAAATTATATTGGGGTAGAACATTTTTGAGATCATAACTGCCAGCATGAGTTTATTGCCTCTCAGCATTTTATAATAACAAGATTTACATCATTCATGTCCCTGCAGTGAAAGTCAAACTTGGGATTTGCAACTCATAACACAGGGACCTGGGAGAGGCCCGAGTATGTTCCTGACAACATATCTGAGTGGCAAGTTTATTGCAGTACTGATTTCAGTATCGTGAAGGTTGGGATGACTAATATGGACAATTTACTGTGCTTCTCAGCACCGGATCTCTGTGTTACATAGTAGATCATGGGGCTTCAATAGTGTGTAGTCTACAGAAGACCAGTGTCGGATGTTCACTTTAAAGGGGAAATCTGCAGTTCAAACAATAACAAAGTGGACACCAGTAAACTGCTGAAGTATGGGCCAGGAGAAATGCAACAATTTTGTATATGTTGTCTTAACCAACAAATTCATAGACAGGGCTATGGATGCAAGGACTGACGATCTATGATATTAAAATGATAGTTTTAACCATGTATTGAGCCTATACAGTGTTTGTTTGCAATTGCATTGCTTACAAACAAAGCCATAAAACAAGCTTATATTTTGGGTTCTGATGGGTTAGACAGTTGAACAAAACTCATGAGGCATTTATACAGTGTGTTCTTCCAGAATCAATGGCTATATATTATGAACTTAAGTGTCCAACTAATAAATATACCCCTTTTGGTTTAGAAGAATATACAGTCCCTTGCGAAAGTATTCGGCCCCCTTGAACTTTGCGACCTTTTGCCACATTTCAGGCTTCAAACATAAAGATATAAAACTGTATTTTTTTGTGAAGAATCAACAACAAGTGGGACACAATCATAAAGTGGAACGACATTTATTGGATATTTCAAACTTTTTTAACAAATCAAAAACTGAAAAATTGGGCGTGCAAAATTATTCAGCCCCCTTTACTTTCAGTGCAGCAAACTCTCTCCAGAAGTTCAGTGAGGATCTCTGAATGATCCAATGTTGACCTAAATGACTAATGATGATAAATACAATCCACCTGTGTGTAATCAAATCTCCGTATAAATGCACCTGCACTGTGATAGTCTCAGAGGTCCGTTAAAAGCGCAGAGAGCATCATGAAGAACAAGGAACACACCAGGCAGGTCCGAGATACTGTTGTGAAGAAGTTTAAAGCCGGATTTGGATACAAAAGATTTCCCAAGCTTTAAACATCCCAAGGAGCACTGTGCAAGCGATAATATTGAAATGGAAGGAGTATCAGACCACTGCAAATCTACCAAGACCTGGCCGTCCCTCTAAACTTTCAGCTCATACAAGGAGAAGACTGATCAGAGATGCAGCCAAGAGGCCCATGATCACTCTGGATGAACTGCAGAGATCTACAGCTGAGGTGGGAGACTCTGTCCATAGGACAACAATCAGTCGTATATTGCACAAATCTGGCCTTTATGGAAGAGTGACAAGAAGAAAGCCATTTCTTAAAGATATCCATAAAAAGTGTCGTTTAAAGTTTGCCACAAGCCACCTGGGAGACACACCAAACATGTGGAAGAAGGTGCTCTGGTCAGATGAAACCAAAATTGAACTTTTTTGCCAACAATGCAAAACGTTATGTTTGGCGTAAAAGCAACACAGCTCATCACCCTGAACACGCCATCCCCACTGTCAAACATGGTGGTGGCAGCATCATGGTTTGGGCCTGCTTTTCTTCAGCAGGGACAGGGAAGATGGTTAAAATTGATGGGAAGATGGATGGAGCCAAATACAGGACCATTCTGGAAGAAAACCTGATGGAGTCTGCAAAAGACCTGAGACTGGGACGGAGATTTGTCTTCCAACAAGACAATGATCCAAAACATAAAGCAAAATCTACAATGGAATGGTTCAAAAATAAACATATCCAGGTGTTAGAATGGCCAAGTCAAAGTCCAGACCTGAATCCAATCGAGAATCTGTGGAAAGAACTGAAAACTGCTGTTCACAAATGCTCTCCATCCAACCTCACTGAGCTCGAGCTGTTTTGCAAGGAGGAATGGGAAAAAATGTCAGTCTCTCGATGTGCAAAACTGATAGAGACATACCCCAAGCGACTTACAGCTGTAATCGCAGCAAAAGGTGGCGCTACAAAGTATTAACTTAAGGGGGCTGAATAATTTTGCACGCCCAATTTTTCAGTTTTTGATTTGTTAAAAAAGTTTGAAATATCCAATAAATGTCGTTCCACTTCATGATTGTGTCCCACTTGTTGTTGATTCTTCACAAAAAAATACAGTTTTATGTCTTTATGTTTGAAGCCTGAAATGTGGCAAAAGGTCGCAAAGTTCAAGGGGGCCGAATACTTTCGCAAGGCACTGTACAGTTGATGTAGGAAGTTGACATACACCTTAGCCAAATACGTTTGAACTGAGTTTTTCACCATTTCTGACATATAATCCTAGTAAATATTCCCTGATTTAGGTCAGTTAGGATTACCACTTCATTTTAAGAATGTGAAATGTCAGAATAATAGTAGAGAGAATTATTTATTTCCGCTGTTATTTCTTTCATCACATTCACAGTGGGTCAGAAGTTAACATACACTCAATTAGTATTTGGTAGCATTGCCTTTACATTGTTTAACTTGGGTCAAACGTTTCAGGTAGCCTTCCACAAGCTTCCCACAATAAGTTGGGTGAATTTTGGCTCATTCCTCCTGACGGAGCTGGTGCAACTGAGTCAGGTTTGTAGGCCTCCTTGCTTGCACATACTTTTTCAGTTCTGGCCACAAATTTTCTATGGGGTTGAGGTCAGGGCTTTGTGATGGCCACTCCAATACCTTGACCTTGTTGTCCTTAAGACATTTCGCCACAACTTTGGAAGTATGCTTGGGGTCATTGTCCATTTGGAAGACCCATTTGTGATCAAGCTTTAACTTCCTGACTGATGTCTTGAGATGTTGCTTCAATATATCCACAAAATGTTCCCCCCTCATGATGCCATCTATTTTGTGAAGTGCACCAGTCCCTCCTGCAGCAGAGCACCCCCACAACATGATGCTGCCACCCCCGTGCTTCACGGTTGGGATGGTGTTCTCCGGCTTGCAAGCCTCCCCCTTTTTCCTCAAAACATAATGGTCATTATGGCCAAACAGTTCTATTTTTGTTTCATCAGACCAGAGGACATTTCTCCAAAAAGTACGATCTTTGTCCCCATGTGCAGTTGCAAACCGTTGTCTGGATTTTTTTATGTTGGTTTTGGAGCAGTGGCTTCTTCCTTGCTGAGCATTTTACTGTGGATATAAATACTTTTGTACCTGTTTCCTCCCGCATCTTCACAGGGTCCGTTGCTGTTGTTCTGAGATTGATTTGCACTTTTTGCACCAAAGTACATTCATCTCTAGGAGACAGAACGCATCTCCTTCCTGAGCGGTATGACGCTGCGTGGTCCCATGGTGTTTATACTTGCGAACTATTGTTTGTATAGTTGAATGTGGTACCTTCAGATGTTTGGAAATTGCTCCCAAGGATGAACCAGACTTGTGGAGGTCTACAATTTTTTTATGAGGTCTTGGCTGATTTCTTTTAATTTTCAAGCAAAGAGGCACTGAGATTGAAGGTAGGCCTTGAAATACATCCACAGGTACACCTACAATTGACTCAAATTATGTCAATTAGCCAATCAGAAGCTTCTAAAGCCATGACATCATTTTCTGGAATTTTCCAAGCTGTTTAATGGCACAGTCAACTTAGTGTATGTAAACTTCTGACCCAATGGAATTGTGATACAGTGAATTATAAGTGAAATAATCTGTCTGTAAACAATTGTTAGAAAAATGACTTGTGTCATGCACAAAGTAGATGTCCTAACCTGACAAAACTATAGTTTGTTAACAAGAAATTTGTGGAGTGGTTGAAAAACAAGTTTTAATGACTCCAACCTAAGTGTATGTAAACTTCTGACTTCAACAGTAACGTACGTAATCTTTCTAATTCATTAGGCACTACAGATATACAGTATCATTGATTGAAAAAGCTATTTGCATGTGAAAATAACCTGGGATGCATTTGTTTCCATGTCATTTCAACCAAAAAATGATACTGTATGTGATGACGTTGAATCAATGTGGAAAACTGATTGGATTTTAAAAAGTAATTAAAGTAAGTGAATGTAGTCTTTTTTTCCACCATCTTTGAACCTAAATCGTTGAACTGATGTTGAACTGACATTTGTGCCCAGTGGGATGCTAGTTGATGAAGTACAAGATGTAAACAATAACAACATAATTTACAAGCCCAACAGCAACTTCCTTAATGGTCATGGAAGTACTGGGTGTCAGAAATACATACAGCATCACAGCACAATCTGGAGACTGGGGATTGCTTTAGAACCCACCCTAATAATAGAGAATATTGAATGTTATCAGCTGCCATTTGAGCTGTATGCTAGAGGATATGGCCTTATATAGACACAGGTTACAACAGGTTGACAGGTTTGAAGTTGTTTGAGTAGCAGCTGCCCGGGTAACTGGGGTCACAGAGGAGATTCCTCCAGTTCAGCCCTGAAAGGAAGTGAATGCAAGTGACAGCACAGGAGTCCAAAATACATTGAGAAACACAAAGGAGTCCAAAAGTATTTCTGAATGTGTGCTATGTAGATTATTTGATAGCAGGCCATTTGTTTGAGGAAAGATGGTCCTGTCTGTCCATGAAAGAGTTAAAAATAAGACTAAGAATAATAGACCTAACTGATTGGATTTATATAGTGCTTTTCTAGAGCTCAAGGATCTTTACATAGTAAAACTTGAGGTAGTCTCCTGAGTTTGGCAGCTGTCGTAGTAATAGCCTTGAATACTGGGCAGCAGCTGTTTTCTCTGTGGGACACTGAATTCAACGGCTTTCACACCACGGCTGTTTAGTCCTGCAATCCACCCCACAAACAGGACTATATCTTGAGGGAACATGGCAATGGACATTAGACAGTCATAAAAGTAAACAGAATATTTAATGTCGTAAGAAATATGATTGTGAAATTAAAGTGATGCTTCTTTGTTGTTTCCAAACAAGATGTGGCAGCATTAGCTTACTTTGGCCTGGTTTTTCTGTAACATGGCTGTCTCTTAGCTACATTGTATAGCAATTGTAATATCCCAGACAGAGTAGAGGGTGCCATAAACAGCCACTTGAGCTCCCCATGACCCCAGACACTCCACGCAAAAGCCATCTTAGTCCGACTCTCTGGGGCCCATAAAAGTGACCATCACCTGTCTCACATCAGTATGTAGTGAATTTACAACCAGACACATTCTGGCTGTCACCTCCCACTCTGGGATTAAGGTGGGGATAAGGAGGCCAACGGATGCAGAGATGCAACCTCAAGTCAAAACCTGCAGTGGAGACAGCCTATAGTATAAACACATTTAAAAATAACCCCACATCTCACTCCAATACCATCTGGTCAAACAAACCACGCCAAATGTAACCCAGTGATGCTAATCTGAGATATATTGGCAATAAAGTTAAAATAGCAGTGGCTTGTGAGGTCCAGCAGTTGGTGCCGCTGCTGACCCATGTATACCAGGGGGGTCGATGTGGGTTTGAACCTGACCCACTGCCCTTGTGAGTTGAATTCCTGTCTTTTCTCCACTGTCCTATCTGTTAAATAAAATGACAATTTCCACTCCTTAAAAAAAAGGAATAGTACAAGCAAAGTGGTTAACTTTGTGGTTAACATTCCATCTAATTGAGCAGTTCTCAATTAATCTTATTTTAAATTATTTAACAATCTTTTCATTCTTCAACTGATTATGATAAACACTGGTAGCTGAATCTAAAACTATGAAACAGTACATTTCAAAAATACATTTAAATAACATTAATAGTACGGGACCAATGTGTCTGCTTAATTAGTCTTCTCATCCCATGTCATTACTTCTGGGTTTAGGATCACTTTAGAGAGAGTGTAATATAATGCTTGTTAGGAAGTCACAATTATTTCAAATTTTATTGGACCACAAACTCCTCCACAGTTAATCCCTTCCCTTCCTGCTTCCTCTGGCAAAAAAAGGATGGGCGGCCAATGGTTGCGTCCTACGTAATCAACTGTGTGACTGTGTCATCGACTGCACTGAGTCTTAATGGCATGTTGGTGCGTTCAAGACAACTGGGAACTCAGAAATATACGAGGTCAAATCATGACGTTAGTGATCTTCAGGTCGGGAAGTCGGTGCTCTAGCAAGAGGCCCGAGTTACTGAGTTGGAATTCCAAGTTGGATGACTGTTCGAAACGATTTTTCCCAGTTGGAGCTATTTTTTCCAGAGTTCCCAGTAGTCTTGAACGCACTGAAGTCAGAGATTTCCGAGTTCCAAGTTGTTTTGAATTAAGACATATTTCATCAACTGACAGATTGCTATAACGTATGATGTTAGTTGATAGGTAAAGTACCTATCCAGGCGTTGTAAGATCTGGCAAGGTCTAAGCAGTGGAACATAACCCTTGATTTCAGATAATCAGATGAGGTAGTTCAGGGCGACAACAACATTGTGACTGCCTTAACCTCTACCTACAGCCCCTTGATCACGTATCTGACAGGGCTAAATAGATGGAAGCAGTAAGTTGGAAACACTACCTCCAACATAAAGTGAGTTTATGTGTATCAATAGTGCTGGCTTCACGCGCTTGTCGGAATTGGGCAACTGGGAAGTCGTAAATGCGACATGATTGTGTTCATGCGCTATTAAACTCGGAACAATTCTTCAACCAATAAATAGCCTAAGACTTTAGCTAACAAAATGTTTTACTAATAAAGTTAACTAGCTTGCTTAACATTGACAATGGCCATACTAGCTAAATTATACATATTGATAGGTTAGTAATAGTCAAAAACGGATTTGCAGTCATTTTTTGGTTGAAAATGTAAAAAATCAGTGGTGAAACTTCACAACTCGGCTTGATTTTCTCACTTCCCCACTTTTAATTCTCACTAAAAGGGTCATTCAAGTGAAATTTCCAATTGGGAACTCATTCCGACAGCATGTAAACTCAGCATAGGTCTGGGCTCCTTCAGCCAGGTAATGTGCTTGCCTAGTCACCCACTACCAAAGGAGACCGACTGCTTTGCCCCAAGTAAGCAAAGCAAAATAGGTGCGCTCACTTTAATTAAGGAAGGTTGCGATTTCACCGGTCGTCACTAGTTACCACAGCCACAAACCCCGCAAATTCCTACAATTTCGCTTCTTAAAATGTGAACCATAACGAAACTACTAACATTATGCCTAACCTTAACTTCAAATTAAGACCAAAATCTAATTTTAGTTTCAATAAATTTTTACGATAGCCAATGTTGACTTTGTGGCTATGGTAACCGATTCCACCGGTGGATAGATCCAAAATGGACGCCGGAGTAAAAACTGCACTGAGCTTTAAAAACTTCAGGAATAACAAAAGGGCAAAGAGGATACAATCAAGAGTAGACACACCTTCTTCGTTATAACCAGAAGAATCGTAAAACGGTTGGAAGGCTAAATTATGAATCTTCCGGTAATGACACAAATTGATTGTTGACTGTAAATATAGACAAATTGCATTGGCTAGTGTTAACTAAGCTAATGTAACCTGTCTGCCCTCCGCTTTATGATATTCACGGATGATGATGCACGATAGTGATGACTTGATAACAGTGATGTGTGTTTCAGGTAATGTCAGCAGGTAATGTCAAACTGTTTAGCTAGCTCGCTAACATTAGCTAGTTAATTTATAGCTAACGGACTAGTTAACTAACCTTATCGGACCAGCCAGCTAACATTACCTGGCGTTCTAGTTAACAACTGGGAGATGAATTGCTAGCTAATTGAGCAAATGATAGCCATACCACCTCTAGATATAACCTAGGTTCTGGTCCAAACACTTAAAAAACACACCCTCAAATTAAGTGAACACTTCTGATGACGTCTGACGAGTATACACTTTCAGGGCGAGGTATGTATGATTTTTTATGTATTGATTTGATATTAATAAATAAAATAAAAATGGTATGAATGATTTTTAAATGGACCACACTTGGCCGGAAACTCGTCACTCGTTCATCCCGCGATGATTGTGTTCTCAGCCACCCGTAGCTTGTGGGTGTTTTTATATGCGCTACAGTCAATTATGAGTGTATGTCTACTTATATTAAATATATAATTATTAATATACGCCTACTGTATGATAGCTTGCAAATTAATTAGCTAACAAACGTTAGCCTGTCTAGCTGGAACATATTCTACAATTTCCAAAAGATAACCAAACAAAAACATATTTACTTTTTATGTAGTAGCAAAATGTCTAACTTATTTGCATTTATTTTTACTTACTGTATGTTAACTTATCCATTTGATATTGTTTTTAAGTTTTCGTGGACTTTTCTTAGCGGATGTACAATCATAGCGAATTGAATTATGGGGAGTTTCAGGCCCGGAGTGAACACTCGCGAAGCCGACTAAAAACGAGGACTGAGGGGCTGACATTGCAAACTTCCCTTGCTTAGCTAATCATTTGCACCACCCTCCAAGATGGCGACGGGGATTCCCCCAAGGGCATAAGTGGATGAGGGTGTCTTTTGGATTGTAGCCCTAGTATTACTATTTACCCATTGTCATGATTAGGACATTTCGGTCACCATGGATACTAGCAGCATAATTAGATGGCTAATAGTAAGCTAGCTAGCTGATCGTTAGTCATGATATAGCCCAAAGACCAGCAGATGGCGATATTGAGTCGTTTCATCATACGTCCAAACACATTAGCTGTGTTCGACCACACTAACCATACGATTTGTGATGTAAATTGAGTATGTAGTATACTTATTGGTCATAGTATGGATAGTTAGTATGCCAAAAGTTCCCAGCAGTACTACATTCTACAAAATACGAAGAATTCACTCAGAGGACACTGTCTGTACTTTTAAGGCCCGTAATGAAATTCTTCAGAAAATGTGCGTGGCTTCACACCGTTTTCAGATTTGAGGAGGAAAATATACAGTCCGACAAGAGCAGATACAAATTCATTGCTTTAACTAATTTTGACAAATGTTAAGAAAATGTTGAGCAATGTAATAAACTAATGACTTTTCAAATAAATAACACAACACGTTTTGTTGGCTCACAATGTGTTGGCTACGCTATCTTTACGAACCGCATATCATTACAGCAGTAGGTATGTTAGTTAGCTACCTCATTAGTTGGCTACTAATATATTGAACTTGCCAGTGTATTAACTATATGCTAACTAACTGCCCAACGTTTATTGATTTGATTATTCACATCATCCTAAGCTAAGTGGTATAGTCAAATCAAATTTTATTTGTCACATACACATGTTTAGCAGATGTTAATGCGAGTGTTGCGAAATGCTTGTGCTTCTAGTTCTGGCAATACAGTAATAACCAACGAGTAATCTAACCTAACAATTCCACAACTACTACCTTATACACACAAGTGTAAAGGGATAAAGAATATGTACATAAAGATAAATTAATGAGTGATGGTACAGAACGGCATAGGCAAGATACAGTAGATGGTATAGAGTACAGTACATATGAGATGAGTAATGTAGGGTATGTAAACATTATATTAAGTGGCATTGTTTAAAGTGGCTAGTGATACATTTTTACATCAATTTACATTATTAAAGTGGCTGGAGTTCAGTCAGTAGGTTGGCAGCAGCCACTCAATGTTAGTGGTGGCTGTTTAACAGTCTGATGGCGTTGAGATAGAAGCTGTTTTTCAGTCTCTCGGTCCCTGCTTTGATGCACCTGTACTGACCTCGCCTTCTGGATGATTGCAGGGTGAACAGGCAGTGGCTCGGGTGGTTGTTGTCCTTGATGATCTTTATGTCCTTCCTGTGACATCGGGTGGTGTAGGTGTCCTGGAGGGCAGGTAGTTTGCCCCCGGTGATGCTTTGTGCAGACCTCACTACCCTCTGGAGAGCCTTACGGTTGTGGGCGGAGCAGTTGCCGTACCAGGCGGTGATACAGCCCGACAGCATGCTCTCGATTGTGCATCTGTAGAATTTTTTGAGTGCTTTTGATGACAAGCCAAATTTCTTCAGCCTCCTGAGGTTGAAGAGGCGCTGCTGCGCCTTCTTCACAACGCTGTCTGTGTGGGTGGACCAATTCAGTTTGTCTGTGATGTGTACGCCGAGGAACTTAAAACTTACCAACCTCTCCACTACTGTCCCGTCGATGTGGATAGGGGGGTGCTCCCTCTGCAGTTTCCTGAAATCCACAATCATCTCCTTTGTTTTGTTGACGTTGTGTGTGAGGTTATTTTCCTGACACCACACTCCGAGGGCCCTCACCTCCTCCCTGTAGGCCGTCTCGTCGTTGTTGGTAATCAAGCCTACCACTGTAGTGTCGTCCGCAAACTTGATGATTGAGTTGGAGGCATGCATGGTCATGCAGTCGTGGGTGAACAGGGAGTACAGGAGAGGGCTCAGGATGGACCCTTGTGGGGCCCCAGTGTTGAGGATCAGCGGGGTGGAGATGTTGTTACCTACCCTCACCACCTGGGGGCGGCCCGCCAGGAAGTCCAGTACCCAGTTGCACAGGGCGGGGTCGAGACCCATGGTCTCGAGCTTGATGACGAGCTTGGAGGGTACTATGGTGTTAAATGCTGAGCTGTAGTTGATGAACAGCATTCTCAAATAGGTATTCTTCTTGTCCAGATGGGTTAGGGCAGTGTGCAGTGTGGTTGCGATTGCGTAGTCGGTGGACCTATTGGGGCGGTAAGCAAATTGGAGTGGGTCTAGGGTGTCAGGTAGGGTGAAGGTGATCTGGTCCTTGACTATGGTCCTTGACTAATAATTTTGCAAGCCCAATTTTTCACTTTTTGATTTGTTAAAAAAGTTTGAAATATCCAATAAATGTCGTTCCACTTCATGATTGTGTCCCACTTGTTGTTGATTCTTCACAAAAATACAGTTTTATATCTTTATGTTTGAAGCCTGAAATGTGGCAAAAGGTCGCAAAGTTCAAGGGGGCCGAATACTTTCGCAAGGCACTGTATAATCGAAGAGAATTCCTTTGGTACATAATGAGGTCGACATTTGATTGTGAGGAATTCTAAGTCAGGTGAACAGAAGGACTTGAGTTCCTGTATGTTGTTATGATCACACCACGTCTCATTAATCATAAGGCATACCCCCCCGCCCCTCTTCTTACCAGAAAAATGCTTGTTTCTGTCGGCGCGATGCGTAAAGAAACCAGCTGGCTGCACCGACTCCGTTAGCGTGTCTCGAGTGAGCCATGTTTCCGTGAAGCAAAGAACGTTACAGTCTCTGATGTCCTTCTGGAAGGCAACCCTTGCTCGGATTTCATCAACCTTGTTGTCAAGAGACTGGACATTGGCGAGTAGTATGCTAGGGAGTGGTGTGCGATGTGCCCGTCTCCGGAGCCTGACCAGAAGACCGCTTCGTTTGCCCCTTTTACTGCATCGTTGTTTAGTGTCGCCGGCTGTGCTGCAGACGTTTACTGACACCGGCCATATTAAACGGAAGTTGAGCGTTGGTAAATTCATCAGTTATTCTGCGCTCTGGCACACTCAGACGAGAGTGCTCTGAAATCGGAGTAGATAGCCAGAGTGAATTTATGTCCATTATGTCCATACTTCCGACAGAGATGGCCGCCTCGCTTCGTGTTCCTAGGAAACTATGCAGTATTTAGTTTTTTTACGTGTTATTTCTTACATTAGTACCCCAGGTAATCTTAGGTTTCATTACATACAGTCGGGAGGAACTACTGAATATAAGAGCAACGTCAACTCACCATCATTTCGACCAGGAATATGACTTTCCCGAAGCGGATCCTGTGTTTTGCATAAATTGGTCATAACATTTGATCTGATCTTCATCTAGGTCACAACAATAGACAAACACTGAACGTTTGACATCCCTAGTAGTATTCATAGTAGTACAACATATGTACACCATAGGCAGTGGTGGAAAAAGTACACAATTGTCATACTTGGGTAAAAGTAAAGATACATAATAGAAAATGACTCAAGTGAAAGTCACCCAGTAAAATACTATACTGAACAAAAATATAAACGCATCATCTAAAGTGGTGATCCCATGTTTCAGGAACTGAAATAAAAGATCCCAGAAACGTTCCATACGCACAGGTGCACCTTGTGCTGGGGACAATAAAAGACCACTCTAAAATATGCAGTTTTGTGAAACAATGCCACAGATGTCTCATGTTTTGAGTGGGGGTTATGGTATGGGCAGGCATAAGTGTGCAATTGGCATGACTGCAAGAATGTCCACCAGAGCTGTTGTCAGAGAATGTTATGTTTAGTTCTTTACCATAAGCCCTCACTTTAGAGACATGGTACGTCCAACCGGCATCTTTAGCGCAGACCACGTGTAACCATACCAGCCCATGACCTCCACATCCAGCTTCTTCACCTGCAGGATCGTCTGAGACCAGCCACCCGGACAGCTGATGAAACTGATGCATATTTTTGTCTGTAATAAAGCCCTTTTGTGTGGAAATACTCATTCTGGTTGGCTGGGCTGACTATCCAGTGGGTGGGCCTATGGCCTCCCAGGCCCACCCATGGCTGCATCCCTGCCCAGTCATGTGAAATCCATAGATTAGGGCCTAATTAATGTATTTAAATTGACTGATTTCCTTTTATAAAACTGTAAAATCATTGAAATTTGCATTATATTATATATATATTTTATTAAGACAAAAATATATATATTTTTTTAATTTAAAAAATGTTTATCCCCTTTTCTCCCCAATTTCGTGGTATCCAATTGTTAGTAGTTACTATCTTGTCTCATCGCTACAACTCCCGTACGGGCTCGGGAGATACGAAGGTCGAAAGCCATGCGTCCTCCGAAACACAACCCAACCAAGCCGCACTGCTTCTTAACACAGCGCGCATCCAACCCGGAAGCCAGCCGCACCAATGTGTTGGAGGAACATCGTGCACCTGGCGACCTGGTTAGCGTGCACTGCGCCCGGCCCGCCACAGGAGTCGCTAGTGCGTGATGAGACAAGGATATCCCTACCGGCCAAACCCTCCCTAACCCAGACGACGCTAGGCCAATTGTGCGACGCTAGGCCAATTGTGCATCGCCCCACGGACGTCACGGCCGGCTGCGACAGAGCCTGGGCGGTGGCACAGCTAGCACTGCAAGGCAGTGCCCTAGACCACTGTTGTTCAATAGATTTGAGTGAGTCTAAAAGTATCTGCTTTTAAATATCAAAATTAATAGTAAATGCTCAAATATACTTAAGTATCAAAATTATAAATATAAAAATAATAAATCATTTCGAATTCTTTATATTAAGCAAACCAGAAAGCAAGATTTTCTTGTTCTTATTGGTATTTGATATTTTATTATGATCCTCATTAGCTGTTGCAAAAGCAGTAGCTACTCTTTCTGGGGTCCACACAAAACATGAAACATAATACAGAACATTAATAGAACAGTAATGTTATTTGAATTTACAGATAACCATGGGCACACTCCAACACTCAGACATAATTTACAAACAAAGCATTTGTGTTTAGTGAGTCCTCCAGATCAGACGCAGTAGATGACCAGGGATGTTCTCTTGATAAGTGCGTGAATTGTACCATTTTCCTGTCCTGCTAAGCATTTGAAAAGTATATATTTTCTTTGGAATGTAGTGGAGTAAAGGTTGCCAAAAATGTAAAAAGTACAGACACCACCAAAAAACTCCTTCAAATTATGTAGAAATATAAAGTGGATAGTGTCTTTGTCATGTAGTAGAATAAATGGTGTATAATTCATGATTGGTATCCATTTGTTGCTACGATTTCAATATTTGTATACATCTACAATGACTAGCTGGCTGTTTTCTCACATTAAGGGTTGCCCTAGTCACATTTCCACACAAAATAGTTGGTGCAATACACATAAAGCATTGTAAAATTCCTTTGTGTCCTTAAACTGATGAGGCTGCTGTAAACTTGTGACAGACTTGTTTATTGTGACACCCTATGGGGCTATTCTTTCCCTTGGTATCTTCCCTAATTAGATTTCTCCATAAACAAGGAGAGCAGGGGTCAGAGTCTGAAGTACACAATAACACAAGAACGTTGAGATGCTGTTTGGTCAACAATTGATATGTTATTAATTCATCAACCTGTCTGAGGAGTGGAAACTGTGGATGAAGGCTTCGGTTTATACCTAAGCTATACCTAACTAATTACAACATTTTTACACTGACTTGGAAACCGAAATGTTGATTGAAATGCATTCGCCCAGTCCACATAAGACCAATAGATAACAGATAACAATACTTTATTTTGTTCTACTTTCAGGAGGTGAAGTAGTGAGTGGAGCCTCTCTCCCGCCAACAGCCTAGCATGGACAACTTCTTCAAGGCTGCTGTATGTGACCTGGACAAGCTTCTGGATGACTTTGAGCTCAATACAGGTTAGATGTGGTTACTATAAAAAAAAACATTGATAGCATATATTTATTTTTATTTTCTCTTATCTGGGTTGGGAGGGTGTGGTGTTAAAGCTGCAAAATGTAACTTTTTGGACGACCTGACCAACTTTACATAGAAATGTGAGTTATAGATATGTCATTCGCATTGAAAGCAAATCTAAGAAGCAGTAGATCTGTTCTATGTGCGCTATTTCTATGCTTCCCATTCTAAAGTTTTGTTTTTGCGTATTTTACTTTGGGTTTGTACACCAGCTTCAAACAGCTAAAAATACTCTATTTCTGGGTATTGAAAAATATATTTCACAGCGGTTTAGATGGTACAATGATTCTCTACGCTAAACATTGCTTGTTTTGTCACATGAACTCAAATCAAATCAAATCAAATTTATTTATATAGCCCTTCGTACATCAGCTGATATCTCAAAGTGCTGTACAGAAACCCAGCCTAAAACCCCAAACAGCAAGCAATGCAGGTGTAGAAGCACGGTGGCTAGGAAAAACTCCCTAGAAAGGCCAATACCTAGGAAGAAACCTAGAGAGGAACCAGGCTATGTGGGGTGGCCAGTCCTCTTCTGGCTGTGCCGGGTGGAGATTATAACAGAACATGGCCAAGATGTTCAAATGTTCATAAATGACCAGCATGGTCGAATAATAATAAGGCAGAACAGTTGAAACTGGAGCAGCAGCACAGTCAGGTGGAAGTTGAAACTGGAGCAGCAGCATGGCCAGGTGGACTGGGGACAGCAAGGAGTCATCATGTCAGGTAGTCCTGGGGCATGGTCCTAGGGCTCAGGTCAGTTGAAACTGGAACAGCAGCATGGCCAGGTGGACTGGGGACAGCAAGGAGTCATCATGTCAGGTAGTCCTGGGGCATGGTCCTAGGGCTCAGGTCCTCCGAGAGAGAGAAAGAAAGAGAGAAGGAGAGAATTAGAGAACGCACACTTAGATTCACACAGGACACCGAATAGGACAGGAGAAGTACTCCAGATATAACAAACTGACCCCAGCCCCCCGACACATAAACTACTGCAGCATAAATACTGGAGGCTGAGACAGGAGGGGTCAAATAAGGCAAACTATTAGAATTTTAACAACCAGGAAATGGTGGAGCGAATTCTGCATATTGCACCTTGAACTGAAAAATTTATATTGTTTTTAAACTAGTTGATACTTGTACATGTGGTGCACATTGTACTTTGTAGTTGCTAACTTAAAACGTGTTGCTCACATGTTCTGCTGAGATATTAACGACAGAATTGTTTAACGGATAAATCTCTCTTTCCCTCCCGACCAGATGAGCACAACTACAGATCAGTCTCTCTGACACCTCCCGCGTATCCCGGTCACTCTCTGGGCCCCCAGGGTTTCCTTCTGGAAACCTCCACAGTTCCAGTTCCGCACTCTCTCCTTGACCTAAACTCCCTGCACTATGGCACTGCCCCCAGCTGCCCCGACTGTTCCAGCCCCAGTCCTGGAGATTGCCAGGCCAAGGGACGGCCTCTCATGGGGGTTGACCTGCTCTCCTCTGTGGACGGCCGGGGGGCTGCTAAGAGCTGTGCGCCACCCTTCCCCAAGCGGGCCCTGAAGCCTGTGTGTGACCTGGTCAGTGACACAGGCTCAGCCCACCTCCTCCTCCGGGCCAACAGCCACGACGCCTTCAGTGAGCTGGATGTGGTGGAGAGACGGCTGGAGGAGGAGCTTCTGGTGGACTTCACCAGCCCCTTGGTAGCACTGCCTGAGGACTCCTCAGCAGGTCTGGGTCCCGGCCTTGGGAGGACTGAGGGGAGGGAGGCTGCCGGGGGAGGGGAGGGGCTGCTGGGGCTGGACTCTGGTGGTTACTCTGCCACTCTCAGTCTGCTGGATGTGATTCTCCCTGCTGCTGTGGAGAGGCCCCCCTCACTGAGGAACTCTGAGTCTGGAGAGACGGAGGAAGAGAGAGACAGAGAGGGAGAAGCGACAGAGGTGGCCTTCGTCAACCAACACCTGAAAATCACACCAGCCCGCCAGGACCAGGCTAGTGTCCCACCTGTTGCCATAGACACCAAAAAAGAGGACACTCCCACGTGTGATATCGACACAGAGACCAGGGAGGAGGGTGAGGGGTCTTTGGAGCCCTCTGAGCTGACTGAAGCAGAGAGCTCTGGGAGCTGCACTGGACAGGAACCTAACCCTGAGGACGGCAGTGGTGGTGTGGCCGAGAGCCCATCAGCAGAGACAGAGCTTTCACTGTCCTGCCTGCCCATGGGCGTGTCCATGTGTGGGGCCCTGGTGGCCTCCAAGAACCCTGAGGAAGCCATGGGAGGGGGGGGAGGGGAGGCTGGCCTAACTGAGACCTTAGAGGCAGAGTCCCTGTCTGCTTTCGAAGTCCAGGAGGAAGTTACTCTCCCAGAGAACCCTGAGACTGTGGGGGACTGTACCAACCCTGATGATGCCCCTGAAAACAAACCTGTCCAGTCACCTAGCACACAGAGCCCAGAGACAACCACCATGCCTTTCCACCTGGTAGCCTCGGCTCCCACCGTCTCCCAGCGGCCACTGAAGGTCAGCTTCTCCCTAGTGGAAAAGCAGCCAGTCACAGGGGCTCCACAGCGCCCAGCCTCCCCTACCTCAGAGCCCAGCCCCAACCCAATGGACCCACCTGCGTTTGGGTTTGAGTACCTGCCAGAGAGCGACCAGGCCGGGCTGCTTGTGACAGATGAGGAGCTGGACGCCTTCCTCCGGGGGGAGACCCAGGGCCAGGAGGACAATGGGGTCCCTGACTGCGGGAGGCCCGGGGAGAACCTCCAGGATGAGGGCTTCTCCGAGCTCAACGGGAACCTGGAGGAGCGGCTAGTGGAGGAGGAGCTGCGGAGATGCAGCCGGAGCCTAGGGGAAGGGCTGGAGAGGCTGGCCTCCCGGGAGAGTGACAGGACCTTGTCCGCAGAGGGGGACGTGAGTCGAGCTCTCTCCGCTCCCTCCCAGGACCCCCCCAGCCCCAGCCACAAAGACTCCAGCCCCTGTAGTCCCCGTAACCTCCCACCACCCTACTACGGAGGGGCCCGACCCAAACAGCTGCACTGTCAAGCACCTAGAGCACCTCCAGCAGCGGGGGAGGACCAAGGGCCCAGTAGCCCCACAGACCGCACCGACACTGGGGAAGAGGTGGACCAAAGCCCCTCTCCTCCCAGCCCCAACCCTGCCGAGGACCCCTCTAACCAAGGTGTACCCTGTCCAGGTTACTCCCCGCCTGAGCTCTATGTGAGCAGTGTGGGGTACGACGAACTGTCGGAGCCCCCACCCTACCCTGGCAAGCCTGCTGGAGAGGGGAGCGGGTCCTCAGAGGGGAGGGAGGCGGAGGATGAAGATGGGCTGGGGTGCAAGCAGCCCCCCTGGGTGCCGGATTCGGAGGCACCCAACTGTATGAACTGCTGGCAGAAGTTCACCTTCACCAGGAGGAGGCACCACTGCCGGGCCTGTGGGAAGGTACGTACCCAAATCTGGCCATGAAGGGACTTTCTTTACCTTCATTTCTAGGGTCATCTTTTGCACTGTTGTTGATAACATATGTGGTGTTTTGAAGATATTCATTTTTATTGACATTAGGTGTTAGTAGCTAAATATACTTTTACATAGTAACACATAATAAAGAGCTCTAACATACACTGAACAAAAATATAAATGCAACATGCAGTTCCACGCTCTCTCCCTGACCTAAACTCCCTGTATTATGACACTGCCCCCAGCTGCCCAACTGCCCCATCCCCAGTCCTGGTCCCATGTTTCTTGAGATTAAATAAAATATCCCAGAAATGTTTTATACACACAAAAAGCTTGGTGCACAAATTTGTTTGCATATTACCTTTGCAAGATAATCCATCCACCTGACAGGCATGGCATATCAAGAAGCTGATTAAACAGCATGATCATTACACAGGCGCACCTTATGCTGGGGACAATGAAAGACCACTCTAAAATGTGCAGTTTTGTCAAACAACACAATGCCACAGATGTCTCAAGTTTTGAGTGGGGGTTATGGCACGGGCAGGCATAAGCTACGGACAATGAACAATTGCATTTTATCAATGGCAATTTGAATGCACATAGATACCGTGACAAGTTCCTGAGGCCCATTGTCGTGCCATTCATCCGCCGCCATCACCTCAAATTTCAGCATGATAATGCAAAGCCCCATGTCGCAAGGATCTGTACACAATTCCTGGGAGCTGAAAATGTCACCGTTCTTCCATGGCCTGCATAGTCACCAGATATGTCACCCATTGAGCACGTTTGGCATGCTCTGGATCGACGTGTACAACAGTGTGTTCCAGGTCCCGCCAATATCCAGAAACTTCGCACAGCCATTGAAGAGGAGTGGGACAACGCATTTCCACTGCTCCGGAGTCCAATGGTGGCGAGCTTTACACCACTCCAGCCGACAATTGCCATTGCGCATAGTCATCTTTGGCTTGTGTCCGGCTGCTTGGCCATTGAAACCCATTTCATGAAGCTCCCGACGAACAGTTTTTGTGCTGATGTTGCTTCCAGAGGCAGTTTGGAACTCGGTAGTGAGGGTTGCAACCGAGGACAGACAATTTTACACGCTTCAGCACTCTGCGGTCCCGTTCTGTGAGCTTGTGTGGCCTACCACTTCGTGGCTGAGCCGTTGTTGCTCCTAGGCATTCCACTTCACAATAACAGTACTTACAGTTGACCGGGGGCAGCACTAGCAGGGCAGAAATTGGAGGAACTGACTTGGAAAGGTGGCATCTTATGACAGGACCACGTTGAAAGTCACTGCGCTCTTCAGTAAGGCCATTCTTCTGCCAATGTTTGTCTATGGAGATTGCATGGTTGTGTGCTCGTTTCTATACACCTGTCAGCAACAGGTGTGGCTGAAATAGCCGAATCCATTCATTTGAAGTGGTGTCCACCATCATGTGAAATTCATGGACTAGGGTCTAATGAATGTATTTCAATTGACTGATTTCCTTATATGAACTGTAACTCTGTAAAATCTTAGAAATTGTGGCATGTTGAGATAATATTTTTGTTGAGTACAAGTGTGTGACCCAGTCACAAAGATCCTGAATATGAATGGAAGCTGAAGAAAATAATAAATAGGGTAATCTCTTCCTCTCATAATGAAACAATGAAACATAATTAAACAATCAGTTAACGTCAATACAGCAGTGATACTGCCAATTCCAATGAAGCACATTTCTGTATTTACTGAGTCAGAGGATTCAAGTGTAAATGTGGGTTACAATGTGGAGCAGTGATCTACCTATGATTCAGTTCATCCAGACTGTTACCTATCTTCTCTTTGTAGAGAGAACACTTCCAGGCTCGTGTTTACAAAGCAACACGGAGTTCCCTGCTTACATACGTCACACTTGATCACACAGTATGGCACGATATCGCCTATATACCACACCCCCATCCTCTGCTGCTACAAAAAGTATTTAGTCAGCCACCAATTGTGCAAGTTCTCCCACTTAAAAAGATGAGAGGCCTGTAATTTTCATCATAGGTGCACTTCAACCATGACAGACAAAACGAGAAAGAAAATCCAGAAAATGACATTGTAGGATTTTTAATGAATTTATTTGCAAATTATGGTGGAAAATAAGTATTTGGTCACCTACAAACAAGCAAGATTTCTGGCTCTCACAGACCTGTAACTTCTTTAAGAGGCTCCTCTGTCCTCCACTCGTTACCTGTATTAATGGCACCCGTTTGAACTTGTTATCAGTATAAAAGACACCGGTCCACAACCTCAAACAGTCACACGCCAAACTCCACTATGGCCAAGACCAAAGAGCTGTCAAAGGACACCAGAAACAAAAGTGTAGACATGCACCAGGCTGGGAAGATTGAATCTGCAATAGGTAAGCAGCTTGGTTTGAAGAAATCAACTGTGGCAGCAATTATTAGGAAATGGAAGACATACAAGACCACTGATAATCTCCCTCGATCTGGGGCTCCACGCAAGATCTCACCCCGTGGGGTCAAAATGATCACAAGAACGGTGAGCAAAAATCCCAGAACCACACGGTGGGACCTAGTGAATGACCTGCAGAGAGCTGGGACCAAAGTAACAAAGCCTACCATCAGTAACACACTACGCCGCCAGGGACTCAAATCATGCAGTGCCAGATGTGTCCCCCTGCTTAAGCCAGTACATGTCCAGCCCCATCTGAAGTTTGCAAGAGAGCATATTTGGATGATCCAGAAGAAGATTGGGAGAATGTCATATGGTCAGATGAAACCAAAATATAACTTTTTGGTAAAAACTCAACTCGTCGTGTTTGGAGGACAAAGAATGCTGAGTTGCATCCAAAGAACACCATACCTACTGTGAAGCATGGGGGTCGAAACATCATGCTTTGGGGCATTCTGCAAAGGGACCAGGACGACTGATCAGTGTAAAGGAAAGAATGAATGGGGCCATGTATCGTGAGATTTTGAGTGAAAACCTCCTTCCATCAGCAAGGGCATTGAAGATGAAACGTGGCTGGGTCTTTCAGCATGACAATGATCCCAAACACAAAAAACAGCATTTCAAGGTCCTGGAGTGGCCTAGCCAGTCTCCAGATCTCAACCCCATAGAAAATCTTTGGAGGGAGTTGAAAGTCTGTGTTGCCCAGCAACAGCCCCAAAACATCACTGCTCTAGAGGAGATCTGCATGGAGGAATGGGCCAAAATACCAGCAACAGTGTGTGAAAACCTTGTGAAGACTTACAGAAATGTTTGACCTCTGTCATTGCCAACAAAGGGTATATAACAAAGTATTGAGGTAAACTTTTGTTATTGACCAAATACTTATTTTCCACCATAATTTGCAAATAAATTCATTAAAAATCCTACAATGTGATTTTCTGGATTTTTTTTCTTCTCATTTTGTCTGTCATAGTTGAAGTGTACCTATGATAAAAATTACAGGCCTCTCTTATATTTTTAAGTGGGAGAACTTGCACAATTGGTGGCTGACTAAATAATACATTTTTGCCCCACTGTAAATATAGCTTACTCGGAGGCATGTCAATTATTCTTATTCCAGGTTCTCTATATATCTCCTCTTCTCTGAGGTCTGAGAAGGCAGGTCTAACAGCCCAGTGACTAAAGCCAGAGCTAAGGCCCTAACAGCCCAGTGACTAAAGCCAGAGCTAAGGCCCTAACAGCCCAGTGACTAAAGCCAGAGCTAAGGCCCTAACAGCCCAGTGACTGAAGCCAGAGCTAAGGCCCTAACAGCCCAGTGACTGAAGCCAGAGCTAAGGCCCTAACAGCCCAGTGGCTGAAGCCAGAGCTAAGGCCCTAACAGCCCAGTGGCTGAAGCCAGAGCTAAGGCCCTAACAGCCCAGTGGCTGAAGCCAGAGCTAAGGCCCTAACAGCCCAGTGACTAAAGCCAGAGCTAAGGCCCTAACAGCCCAGTGACTAAAACCAGAGCTAAGGCCCTAACAGCCCTGTGACTGAAGCCAGAGCTAAGGCCCTAACAGCCCAGTGGCTGAAGCCAGAGCTAAGGCCCTAACAGCCCAGTGGCTGAAGCCAGAGCTAAGGCCCTAACAGCCCAGTGGCTGAAGCCAGAGCTAAGGCCCTAACAGCCCAGTGGCTGAAGCCAGAGCTAAGGCCCTAACAGCCCAGTGGCTGAAGCCAGAGCTAAGGCCCTAACAGCCCAGTGGCTGAAGCCAGAGCTAAGGCCCTAACAGCCCAGTGGCTGAAGCCAGAGCTAAGGCCCTAACAGCCCAGTGGCTGAAGCCAGAGCTAAGGCCCTAACAGCCCAGTGGCTGAAGCCAGAGCTAAGGCCCTAACAGCCCAGTGGCTGAAGCCAGAGCTAAGGCCCTAACAGCCCAGTGGCTGAAGCCAGAGCTAAGGCCCTAACAGCCCAGTGGCTGAAGCCAGAGCTAAGGCCCTAACAGCCCAGTGGCTGAAGCCAGAGCTAAGGCCCTAACAGCCCAGTGGCTGAAGCCAGAGCTAAGGCCCTAACAGCCCAGTGGCTGAAGCCAGAGCTAAGGCCCTAACAGCCAGTGGCTGAAGCCAGAGCTAAGGCCCTAACAGCCCAGTGGCTGAAGCCAGAGCTAAGGCCCTAACAGCCCAGTGGCTGAAGCCAGAGCTAAGGCCCTAACAGCCCAGTGGCTGAAGCCAGAGCTAAGGCCCTAACAGCCCAGTGGCTGAAGCCAGAGCTAAGGCCCTAACAGCCCAGTGGCTGAAGCCAGAGCTAAGGCCCTAACAGCCCAGTGGCTGAAGCCAGAGCTAAGGCCCTAACAGCCCAGTGGCTGAAGCCAGAGCTAAGGCCCTAACAGCCCAGTGGCTGAAGCCAGAGCTAAGGCCCTAACAGCCCAGTGGCTGAAGCCAGAGCTAAGGCCCTAACAGCCCAGTGGCTGAAGCCAGAGCTAAGGCCCTAACAGCCCAGTGGCTGAAGCCAGAGCTAAGGCCCTAACAGCCCAGTGGCTGAAGCCAGAGCTAAGGCCCTAACAGCCCAGTGGCTGAAGCCAGAGCTAAGGCCCTAACAGCCCAGTGGCTGAAGCCAGAGCTAAGGCCCTAACAGCCCAGTGGCTGAAGCCAGAGCTAAGGCCCTAACAGCCCAGTGGCTGAAGCCAGAGCTAAGGCCCTAACAGCCCAGTGGCTGAAGCCAGAGCTAAGGCCCTAACAGCCCAGTGGCTGAAGCCAGAGCTAAGGCCCTAACAGCCCAGTGGCTGAAGCCAGAGCTAAGGCCCTAACAGCCCAGTGGCTGAAGCCAGAGCTAAGGCCCTAACAGCCCAGTGGCTGAAGCCAGAGCTAAGGCCCTAACAGCCCAGTGGCTGAAGCCAGAGCTAAGGCCCTAACAGCCCAGTGGCTGAAGCCAGAGCTAAGGCCCTAACAGCCCAGTGGCTGAAGCCAGAGCTAAGGCCCTAGCTGCCCAGTGGCTGAAGCCAGAGCTAAGGCCCTAACAGCCCAGTGGCTGAAGCCAGAGCTAAGGCCCTAACAGCCCAGTGGCTGAAGCCAGAGCTAAGGCCCTAACAGCCCAGTGGCTGAAGCCAGAGCTAAGGCCCTAACAGCCCAGTGGCTGAAGCCAGAGCTAAGGCCCTAACAGCCCAGTGGCTGAAGCCAGAGCTAAGGCCCTAGCTGCCCAGTGGCTGAAGCCAGAGCTAAGGCCCTAGCTGCCCAGTGACTAAGCCAGAGCTAAGGCCCTAACAGCCCAGTGGCTGAAGCCAGAGCTAAGGCCCTAACAGCCCAGTGGCTGAAGCCAGAGCTAAGGCCCTAACAGCCCAGTGGCTGAAGCCAGAGCTAAGGCCCTAACAGCCCAGTGGCTGAAACCAGAGCTAAGGCCCTAACAGCCCAGTGACTAAAACCAGAGCTAAGGCCCTAACAGCCCAGTGGCTGAAGCCAGAGCTAAGGCCCTAACAGCCCAGTGACTGAAGCCAGAGCTAAGGCCCTAACAGCCCAGTGACTGAAGCCAGAGCCAAGGCCCTAACAGCCCAGTGACTGAAGCCAGAGCCAAGGCCCTAACAGCCCAGTGACTAAGCCAGAGCTAAGGCCCTAACAGCCCAGTGGCTGAAGCCAGAGCTAAGGCCCTAACAGCCCAGTGGCTGAAGCCAGAGCTAAGGCCCTAACAGCCCAGTGGCTGAAGCCAGAGCTAAGGCCCTAACAGCCCAGTGGCTGAAACCAGAGCTAAGGCCCTAACAGCCCAGTGACTAAAACCAGAGCTAAGGCCCTAACAGCCCAGTGGCTGAAGCCAGAGCTAAGGCCCTAACAGCCCAGTGACTGAAGCCAGAGCTAAGGCCCTAACAGCCCAGTGACTGAAGCCAGAGCCAAGGCCCTAACAGCCCAGTGACTGAAGCCAGAGCCAAGGCCCTAACAGCCCAGTGACTAAAGCCAGAGCTAAGGCCCTAACAGCCCAGTGACTAAAGCCAGAGCTAAGGCCCTAACAGCCCAGTGGCTGAAGCCAGAGCTAAGGCCCTAACAGCCCAGTGACTAAAGCCAGAGCTAAGGCCCTAACAACCCAGTGGCTAAGCCTACACTGATTTAAAGCAGCATTACACAGGAGTCCCAGGGGCATTAACACTATAAGCTACTTACTGCAGTACTACAGGATATGGAAGGGATGATCAGCGAGGGGCTACGTTTTCTGTGGAAAATAATGAACGACATGGAACTAACCTTCCACAGAGTTGCATTACTTTCAGGAGAATGCGTAGAGCCCCAAATTGATTATCCCTTTTTATACCATGGCTATAATTTAACACATTTGCCTCTAGAAATGTGTTTATTTGTCAGTAGAAATGTGTTCAACATCCACTGAAGTAGCTAGCAAGTTTACTAGTTGCCTTTTTAACCAAACAAACTGACTTGCTAGTTTAGTTAACCAAACCTGTAATGGCCTGGGTGTAGCTGGTACAGAGGAGTCAGGTGCAGGACAGCAGAGATGATTAATAAAAGTAACTTCATTCAAAATGACCAAATACATGTAGTAATACCAAGCCCACACAAAAGGACCGAAATACAATAAAACAAACACACACATAAACCATGGGGAAAACAGAGGGTTAAATAATGAACATGTAATTGGGGAATTGAAACCAGGTGCGTAAAACAAAGACAAAACAAATGGAAAATGAAAAGTGGATCGGCGATGGCTAGAAGGCCGGTGACTTCGACCGCCGAACGCCGCCCGAACAAGGAGAGGGACCGACTTCGGTGGAAGTCGTGACAAAACCAACAGTCTTAGGTTGCTATTATGAAAATAAAATTCAACAATGTAAGTAATGTTTTCATTTCGACTTTTGCTTTCAAAAGCAGCTCAAACATAGAACATGTATGAAGGAACTATAGCCATTGAATTCTACCATGCTGATATACCGTACTTTATAGGGAAATAATGCATGCTCTAGAATGCTCTTCAAACCAATCAGACATGAGTATTCAACAATACCATGGTACTGTATAAAGAGGACTAGTCTAATGTACTTTACCACCTCCTTTGACTTCTCTTCTTAATTGCTGCACAATCAATTATATCAATTATTCCTTTAATTCACTGCTTTTCTTTATGCTAGGGCAAGACATGGGTCACACACTTAACATTGCATGAATAACTTCATGTAGATTGCGTGTACGTATAGTGGTGTGTTGCAGTAGTGTTTGTCTCCTGCCTGAAATTTGTCCTCCCACCCGTGATGCAGGTGTACTGTGCCATCTGCTGCAACAGGAGATGCAAGCTAAAGTACCTGGACAAGGAGGCCCGGGTGTGTGTCGTCTGCTTCGAGACCGTACACAGAAGTAAGACCCAAGGTTTGAGTGTGTTTTCGTCTAGAAGATCATACACATGTTTAAGAATGTATGTGTTGTCTGCTATTATACAGTGAGGTGTGTGTGTGTGCGTGCGTGCGCACATCCATTTTCTTCCGAGATACTAATCACACACCACCATCCGATACGTGCACCTCAGCTGACTGCTCTGAATTACTCTGTATTGTCAGGCTCCTCTTCTCAGAACAACATGAACAAAGACTCTGATGTCTGAAGAACACAGTCTTCACAGCCTAGTGTCTGTTGCTGTAGTGTAGTTAGTAGGCCTCAGCTCTGCTCAGCCTTGGGGGCTTAAGGGAGCTCTGTTGTCAGTGAATGATGCAGGGAAAGGAACCCAGTTTATGTTGACTCTGAACTGCTAGCCCTATAAGGTGACTCATTCATCTTTAAACTGTTTCAACTTGGAGTTGTCATTAACAGACCATGTCTGGAGTTGTCATTAACAGACCATGTCTGGAGTTGTCATTAACAGACCATGTCTGGAGTTGTCATTAACAGACCATGTCTGGAGTTGTCATTAACAGACCATGTCTGGAGTTGTCATTAACAGACCATGTCTGGAGTTGTCATTAACAGACCATGTCTGGAGTTGTCATTAACAGACATGGTCTGTTATATGCTAACCACACCACTTGCGTCACAAAAATATATTTAAGCATACATGAACTCGGTGCGGGTCGTGCCTATCCCAGTGGGTTAACTGCCTGTTCAGGGGCAGAACGACAGATTTGTACCTTGTCAGCTCGGGGATTTGAACTTGCAACCTTCCGGTTACTAGTCCAATGCTCTAACCACTAGGCTACCCTGCCGCCCTCATTAGTTTATAGAAGCAGATACCCATGTGTCATCTCCTCATTGGCTATACCCACGTGGGTGATTGAAAGATGAACTGAGTTTGGTCAGTTGTCGTGATAACTACGAAAGTTAAATGCCAATCGTCATATAAAGTCCAAAGAAGAAAAAGCCTGGAAGGAGGAGAGATGACTAGAAACGATCTGGCTAACAGTTTTATGTGTGAATTAATTGTTGGCGTAGAGGACCTTGTGCATTTCAGGTAAAATAACAGCTCCACGTTTATATCCCAGGACAAATTAGCTAGCATCTGCAAGCTAGCTAGCTAAATTGCCATAAATGTTTAATGCTTTCGACCTGTACCCAAATGAATATAATTGGTTCAGAGTTTGTTTTGATATTTCAGCCTGCGTGTTGTGATGGTGTTTGGTGTGGGGGGACAAAATCAATTTGCGCCCGTGTGGTTGGTTTGGGTAGGGTGTTAGAAGAGTCGCTTTATAAAGGTTCATCATATCTAGAGCAATACATGACTGATGAATAGCCCTGGTTTTTTAGATGGAAGTTGTTGTGCTTGTTTGTTTGGCATGGTCACAGTGTAGCAAACGTCACTAGCCGTGAAATGCTTGCTTCCTCCGTCCTTGTTTCCTCAATTTATCTCAAAGCTCATTGGAGGAGAGGACCCAATGTCCCTCTCTTGGACCTCCTCTAATTGGCTTTCTGAGGAATTGAGGAAGCAAGGACTTAACAGCAAGTGAAGTTTTCAGACGCAGCCTAAGAATGACCAGGGATCTTCGGTGAAGTTACATGTGCATTGTAATCTCAAGGCTAAAATGGCTACCTTGTATCAGAGAGCCTAGTGCCTAAAGTGCTTTCTTACACAGCCTGCGTGAAAAGGTTTACTTTGTTTGAGTGTGTCTGTGTGGGACTGCGTAAAAACTTAAGACCAGGTTGTGTAAGAGTATGTGTGATTGTGTTTTCTTGTGTGTGTGTGTGTGTGTGTGTGTGCGCCCCTGTCTCTCTGTGTGTCTGCTTTCTCCAATCTCCTGTCGTCTCCTGCCCTCCTGCTCTATTGAACAACGACTCTAGCCTTCACTGGGAGACTGAGCTGCTATAGAAACAAAATGTCTAGAACCTCCATCCCCATTGAAAACAATGCTTTTCTATGTGCTCGCAGATCACTACTAACCAGTGATTTACGTTGTTCTATGCTGTTATTGGTGAGTGGAGATAAATAATGTGGAATTAAAAAGTGTTTTTGTTCTATGCATCCCTTCTCTATGGTTCTGCTTCCCCGGTCAGGTGATGAAGGACTTTATCCTCTCCAGAGACTGAGCTGAGGTTAGAGTCAGGACATTATGACTGGTGCAGAGAGGATGGGGAGAGAGAGAGGATGGGGAGAGAGAGAGGATGGGGAGAGAGAGAGGATGGGGGAGAGAGAGGATGGGGGAGAGAGAGGAGGGGGAGAGAGAGCTAAGTAGTTATGGCTGAGAGGAGTCAGGACGTTGGTGTGTGTCCTTGACTGTGAGTGTGGGACTGGAGCCACCTGACGCAGTGAGAGTGTAATACACACACACACACACACACAGCACCTTGATTCCCTTTCTGGCACAGACACACATACTCCGAGCTTCTCTGCGGTCCAGGGACAGGCTGGTGTGACTATTCTATTCTCGGCTCCTTGTCTGCTGTGTGAGTGTGGTAGAGATTGCGTGTGAAGGAGAGAGGGGGCCGTCTACTTTGCTTGGGCCTGTGAGTGCTGGGACAGAGTGATGCTATGCTCCCTCCCTCCCTCCATCCCCCCCTCATTGCTCTCATCAGTATGGGGAGCAGCCTGTGAGGTTCTCAGTACACCCCCCTGCCTGCCTGGAGTCTGCGGCTAACGCAGCTAACAGCCCATTGGGGCTAACAGAGCTAGCTTCAGTCACTAGCATCTACTGTAACAAGGCTAATATAGTTAGCTTCAGCTAATACAGACAATTTACATTCAGCTAACTGGGGCTAGCGTCAGTAAGGCTAAGTAGGTTAGCGTGACCAAGGGGACCTTCTTACCTGGGAGTTTGGAGGAGTGAAGACGAGGAAAAGGTAAGATGGGAACGGACTTTTATAAAAAGAGAAGGAGAAGCTTGATGCTCTAGCTCATACTGGTTTATCTGTCACCATCTCATTCTCTCTCATACTGGTTTATCTGTTACTATCTTATTCTCTCTCATACTGGTTTATCTGTTACCATCTCATTCTCTCTCATACTGGTTTATCTGTTACCATCTCATTCTCTCTCATACTGGTTTATCTGTCACCATCTCATTCTCTCTCATACTGGTTTATCTGTCACCATCTCATTCTCTCTCATACTGGTTTATCTGTTACCATCTCATTCTCTCTCATACTGGTTTATCTGTTACTATCTTATTCTCTCTCATACTGGTTTATCTGTTACCATCTCATTCTCTCTCATACTGGTTTATCTGTTACCATCTCATTCTCTCTCATACTGGTTTATCTGTTACCATCTCATTCTCTCTCATACTGGTTTATCTGTTACCATCTCATTCTCTCTCATACTGGTTTATCTGTTACCATCTCATTCTCTCTCATACTGGTTTATCTGTTACCATCTCATTCTCTCTCATACTGGTTTATCTGTCATCATCTCATTCTCTGTTTGTTGTTGTGGTGCGCAACGTGGAGAACTTTCTGCGTGATGTCTCACACACACACACGCACACACAGACACAGCATGCATGCTGCTTACATACACACACGCTGAATGTATTTCAGGTCATGTCTGTGTTTATCTGTATGGGCTTGTTGAGTCTGCTCCCAGCTTGGTGAAGGACACTGACTGCTGGCGTTGTTATGCTGTGTCATTCTGTCAGTCTGAGATCAAGGTGAAACTCTTCAACTGTCTGTAGGTGTGTGTGTGACTTCGTGTTCTAGTGTACGTGTGTGTCCCTGTGTGTGTTTGTGTGTTGTACAGGTAGCCTGACAGACTGTTAGCTCGGGCCAGTCCAACCAGGTTGATAAAGATCATATGACGTTATTACATCACTATAATGCAGTCCAGAGCCCAGTCAGCACTTCTCTCCTCCCCCCATTAGGTCATCACTCACTTTCCTTGAATCAACTCCTCTACTCTCTTTCTATTTCTCTCTCTCTCTCTCTCTCTTTATATATATATATCTCACCCTCTCTCTATATTTCTCACCCTCTCTCTCTATATCTCACCCTCTCTCTCTATATATCTCACACTCTCTATATCTCACCCTCTCTCTCTCTATATCTCACCCTCTCTCTCTCTATATCTCACCCTCTCTCTCTATATATCTCACACTCTCTATATCTCACCCTCTCTATATCTCACCCTCTCTCTCTCTATATCTCACCCTCTCTATATCTCACCCTCTCTCTCTATATATCTCACACTCTCTATATCTCACCCTCTCTATATCTCACCCTCTCTCTATATATATCTCACACTCTCTATGTCTCACCCTCTCTCTCTCTATATCTCACCCTCTCTCTCTATATATCTCACCCTCTCTATATCTCACCCTCTCTCTATATATATCTCACCCTCTCTATATCTCACCCTCTCTCTATATATATCTCACACTCTATATCTCACCCTCTCTCTCTATATCTCACCCTCTCTCTATATATATCTCACCCTCTCTATATCTCACCCTCTCTCTCTATATATCTCACACTCTATATCTCACCCTCTCTCTCTCTCTATATCTCACCCTCTCTCTCTATATATCTCACCCTCTCTATATCTCACCCTCTCTCTCTATATATCTCACCCTCTCTCTCTATATATCTCACCCTCTCTATATCTCACCCTCTCTCTCTATATATCTCACCCTCTCTCTCTCTCTCTATATCTCACCCTCTCTCTCTATATATCTCACCCTCTCTATATCTCACCCTCTCTATATCTCACCCTCTTTATCTCTATATCTCACCCTCTCTCTCTATATCTCACCCTCTCTCTCTATATCTCACCCTCTCTCTCTATATCTCACCCTCTCTCTCTATATATCTCACCCTCTCTCTATATATCTAACCCTCTCTCTCTATATATCTCACCCTCTCTCTCTATATATCTCACCCTCTCTATATCTCACCCTCTCTCTCTATATCTCACCCTCTCTCTCTCTATATCTCACCCTCTCTCTCTCTATATCTCACCCTCTCTCTCTATATATCTCACCCTCTCTATATCTCACCCTCTTTATCTCTATATCTCACGCTCTTTATCTCTATATCTCACCCTCTCTCTCTATATCTCACCCTCTCTCTCTATATCTCACCCTCTCTCTCTCTATATCTCACCCTCTCTCTCTATATCTAACCCTCTATATATCTCACCCTCTCTATATCTCACCCTCTCTCTCTCTATATCTCACCCTCTCTCTCTATCTCACACTCTCTATATCTCACCCTCTCTCTCTCTATATCTCACCCTCTCTCTCTATATATCTCACCCTCTCTATCTCACCCTCTCTCTATATATATATCTCACCCTCTCTATATCTCACCCTCTTTATCTCTATATCTCACCCTCTCTATATCTCACCCTCTCTATATCTCACCCTCTCTCTCTATATCTCACACTCTCTATATCTCACCCTCTCTCTATATATATCTCACCCTCTCTATATCTCACCCTCCCTCTCTCTATATCTCACCCTCTATATATCTCACCCTCTATATATCTCACCCTCTCTATATCTCACCCTCTCTCTCTATATATCTCACCCTCTCTCTCTATATCTCACCCTCTTTATCTCTATATCTCACCCTCTCTCTCTATATATCTCACCCTCTCTCTCTATATATCTCACCCTCTCTATATTTCACCCTCTCTATATATATCTCAACCTCTCTATATCTCACCCTCTCTCTCTATATATTCTCTCTCTATATCTCACCCTCTCTATATCTCACCCCCTCTCTCTATATATCTCACCCTCTCTCTCTCTATATCTCACCCTCTCTCTCTATATATCTCACCCTCTCTCTCTCTATATCTCACCCTCTCTCTCTCTATATCTCACCCTCTCTCTCTATATCTCACCCTCTCTCTCTCTATATCTCACCCTCTATATCTCACCCTCTCTATATCTCACCCTCTCTCTATATCTCACCCTCTCTCTCTATCTCACCCTCTCTCTCTATATATCTCACCCTCTCTCTCTATATATCTCACCCTCTCTATATCTCACCCTCTCTCTCTATATCTCACCCTCTCTCTCTATATATCTCACCCTCTCTCTCTATATATCTCACCCTCTCTCTCTCTATATCTCACCCTCTCTCTCTATATATCTCACCATCTCTCTCTCTATATCTCACCATCTCTCTCTCTATATCTCACCCTCTCTCTCTATATATCTCACCCTCTCTCTCTCTATATCTCACCCTCTCTCTCTCTATATCTCACCCTCTCTCTCTCTATATCTCACCCTCTCTCTCTCTATATCTCACCCTCTCTCTCTCTATATCTCACCCTCTCTCTCTATATCTCACCCTCTCTATATCTCACCCTCTCTCTCTCTCTCTATATCTCACCCTCTCTCTCTCTCTCTATATCTCACCCTCTCTCTCTCTATATCTCACCCTCTCTCTCTATATACACTGCTCAAAAAATAAAGGGAACACTTAAACAACACAATGTAACTCCAAGTCGATCACACTTCTGTGAAATCAAACTGTCCACTTAGGAAGCAACACTGATTGACAATAAATGTCACATGCTGTTGTGCAAATGGAATAGACAACAGGTGGAAATTATAGGCAATTAGCAAGACACCCCCAATAAAGGAGTGGTTCTGCAGGTGGTGACCACAGACCATTTCTCAGTTCCTATGCTTCCTGGCTGATGTTTTGGTCACTTCTGAATGCTGCCGGTGCTTTCACTCTAGTGGTAGCATGAGACGGAGTCTACAACCCACACAAGTGGCTCAGGTAGTGCAGCTCATCCAGGATGGCACATCAATGTGAGCTGTGGCAAGAAGGTTTGCTGTGTCTGTCAGCGTAGTGTCCAGAGCATGGAGGCGCTACCAGGAGACAGGCCAGTACATCAGGAGACGTGGAGGAGGCCGTAGGAGGGCAACAACCCAGCAGCAGGTTCGTGCTTACAGCCCAACACCGTGCAGGACGTTTGGCATTTGCCAGAGAACACCAAGATTGGCAAATTCGCCCCTGGCGCCCTGTGCTCTTCACAGATGAAAGCAGGTTCACACTGAGCACATGTGACAGACGTGACTGAGTCTGGAGACGCCGTGGAGAACGTTCTGCTGCCTGCAACATCCTCCAGCATGACCGGTTCTTTGGGGGGCCGCACAGCCCTCCATGTGCTCGCCAGAGGTAGCCTGACTGCCATTAGGTACCGAGATGAGATCCTCAGACCCCTTGTGAGACCATATGCTGGTGCGGTTGGCCCTGGGTTCCTCCTAATGCAAGACAATGCTAGACCTCATGTGGATGGAGTGTGTCAGCAGTTCCTGCAAGAGGAAGGCATTGATGCTATGGACTGACCCGCCTGTTCCCCAGACCTGAATCCAATTGAGCACATCTGGGACATCATGTCTCGCTCCATCCACCAACGCCACGTTGCACCACAGACTGTCCAGGAGTTGGCTGATGCTTTAGTCCAGGTCTGGGAGGAGATCCCTCAGGAGACCATCCGCCACCTCATCAGGAGCATGCCCAGGCGTTGTAGGGAGGTCATACAGGCACATGGAGGCCACACACACTACTGAGCCTCATTTTGACTTGTTTTAAGGACATTACATCAAAGTTGGATCAGCCTGTAGTGTGGTTTTCCACTTTAATTTTGAGTGTGACTCCAAATCCAGACCTCTATGGGTTGATACATTTGATTTCCATTGATAATTTTTGTGTGATTTTGTTGTCAGCACATTCAACTATGTAAAGAAAAAAGTATTTAATAAGAATATTTCATTCATTCAGATCTAGGATGTGTTATTTTAGTGTTCCCTTTATTTTTTTGAGCAGTGTATATATCTCACCCTCTCTTTCTATATATCTCACCCTCTCTATCTCACCCTCTCTCTATATCTCACCCTCTCTATCTCACCCTCTCTCTCTATATATCTCACCCTCTTTCTCTCTATATCTCACCCTCTCTATCTCACCCTCTCTCTCTATATATCTCACCCTCTCTATATAGCTCACCCTCTCTCTATATATATCTCACCCTCTCTATATATCTCACCCTCTCTCTCTATATATCTCACCCTCTCTCTCTATATCTCACCCGCTCTCTCTCTATATCTCACCCTCTCTCTCTATATCTCACCCTCTCTCTCTCTATAGCTCACCCTCTCTATAGCTCACCCTCTCTCTCTATATATCTCACCCTCTCGATATAGCTCACCCTCTCTTTCTCTATCTCACCCTCTCTCTATATATATATATATCTCACCCTCTCTATATCTCACCCTCTCTCTCTATATATATATATCACCCTCTCTCTCTATACAGTGGGACAAAAAAGTATTTAGTCAGCCACCAATTGTGCAAGTTCTCCCACTTAAAAAGATGAGAGAGGCCTGTAATTTTCATCATAGGTACACTTCAACTATGACAGACAAAATGAGAAAAAAAAATCCAGAAAATCACATTGTAGGATTTTTAATGAATTTATTTGCAAATTATGGTGGAAAATAAGTATTGCAGGTAACCATCGTTAAAAGAGGAAGAACAATGATTCCAAGCACCACCCTTCTTTTGAAGCTTCCAGTCTGTTATTCGAACTCAATCAGCATGACAGAGTGATCTCCAGCCTTGTCCTCATCAACACTCACACCTGTGTAAACAAGAGAGTCACTGACATGATGTTAGCTGGTCCTTTTGTGGCAGGGCTGAAATGCAGTGGAAATGTTTTGGGGGGATTCAGTTCATTTTCATGGCAAAGAGGGACTTTGCAATTCATTTGATCACTCTTCATAACATTCTGGAGTATATGTAAATTGCCATCATACAAACTGAGGCAGCAGACTTTGACAATTAATATTTGTGTCATTCTCAAAACTTATGGCCACGACTGTACCTACCTGTCTCTCCCCTCCCTCTCCCCTCTAGCCCAGGCGCTGGAGCGTATGAGGAGTCCGCCAGGTCCGAGCCCCAACCCCAACGTCCCGTCAGAGTACTGCAGCACCATCCCCCCCCTGCAGCAGGCCCGGGCTGCAGGCACCCTCAACTCCCCTCCGCCCACCGTCATGGTGCCTGTCTCCGTGCTCAAAAACCCTGGCAGCGACGGTACGTATGCAACCCTACATGGGCCGTTGTAGTCGCTAGTTGTGTAACAGTAGTCCCAAAAGCGTAAACATCCGGGTACTCTCCATAGAATAGCTTATTCAGCCACAGTTTAGTTATGATTACAATTTTTATTTTTTATTCTGATTTTCTATTTCTTGTTTTATTTTCTGTTTGTTTCACATTTATATTAATTTTGACACTCTAATCTAAACAACAGTTTAAATGAAAGGGAAAGTGACAGAAGTTCCTGTCCCTGTGTGGTCCATGTGTCAGGTTGTCCTCGTGAGCAGAAGCGTGTGTGGTTTGCAGATGGCATCCTGCCCAATGGAGAGGTGGCCAACACCACCAAGCTCTCTGTGACTGGCAGGAGGGGCTCCCAGGAGTCCAGCCCTGTCACACCTGACCCACCTACGGTAAAAGGCATCATACACACACACTGAGACACACGTATGTGGCTAGACCCCACACAGAAACACACATAAAGAGCACATACACATGTAACCTGGACACATACATACATATATCTCTCTTTCTGTCTGTTAATACGTCTATTCATCCATATCTTATCCGTCTGTGTCCTCCAGGCTGGCAGCAGAGTGTCCCCTGGCTCTGCAGCGGTGTCGGAGGGTGGTGTGTCGGCCTCAGTCGAGGTGGTGCGCCCAGTGTCAGGACCCTGGGACTACAGCCTGCTGTGTGGGGTGGGGGGCTGTGTAGAGAGGAGCCCCAGTCTGCTGCCAGAGGATGAGGAGGGCTTGCCACCTCTACTCATCACCACCGGAGAGGAGGAAGGAGGAGGGGATCTATTGGTGGAGGAGCGCCCCGCCACCTGCCAGATCCTTCTCTTATTGGAGGAGGGAGGGCCGCGACCTTTGACCTTTGTCCTCAACGCAAACCTGCTGGTCAACATCAAACTGGTCACCTGTGAGTTGAACACCCATCTCTACTCTCCTATTCTTCCTGGGGTACATCTCAATAATGTGAAGTGTCTTCCTCTTGTCTCCTTTCCTTCATCTGCACTGATCTGTAAAGACGGGACAAGTGAAACAATGTAGCCTACCCGATGCCTACTGGGGGCTAGCTTTCACCTGTCCAATTCTTTCAGATCAGTTCTTATTAAAGGAAAGGTGACAAGGAGAGAGTATTGAGATGTACCCCTAGGCCCATTCTAAAAACGAATGTGTATCCTGTGTGTATCTCTGTTATTTTTATCAGATTGTGGTCATAGGTGTTTAGCAGGCAATGTGTGTCTGTATTTGTCTGTGTATCCTCACTGTGTGTATGTCTACTGTGCTGTAGACTGCTGTAGGAAGTGCTGGTGTCTGGGCTCCAGTGGTCTACAGACTGTGGGACAGAGGGAGGTGGTGTTCATCCTGGAGGTTCTGCCAGAGGAGAGGGCTCTGCCCAAAGACCTGTTCACACTCTACCTCTCCATCTACCAGGACGCACAGAGAGGTAACACACATACCAGGACACCCACACACACACACGCGCACTCTGTCACGCCTCTCCATCTACCAGGACGCATAGAGAGGTAACACACATACCAGGACACACACACACATACACACACTCACACTCTGTCACGCCTCTCCATCTACCAGGACGCACAGAGAGGTAACACACATACCAGGACACACACACACACACACACACACACACACACACACACACACACACACGCACTCTGTCACACCACTCCATCTACCAGGACACCTAGAAAGCCACACACACACACTGCCCACTATGTGCCTCTCCCTCCTCACCTCCAGGGAAGTATGTAGAGGAGCTGGGCAACGTGGCATTCACAGGTAGTTTCCTGGGGAGTAAGGAGCACGGCGGCGTGCTGTTTTACTCCCCTACCTTCCAGCCCCTGGAGGGCCTCTGTCTGCCCCCACAGCCCTTCCTCTGTGGTCTGCTCATCCAGAGGCTGGAGGTGCCCTGGGCCAAGGTGTTCCCCCTCAGACTGCTGCTACGGCTGGGAGCAGAACACAGTGGTGAGCCCCCAACAGTTACTAGCCTGTCTAAGTTCAGTGGAAATAAATACACTGAGTATACAAAACATTATGAACACCTGCTCTTTCCAACACTTAGACTGATCAGGTGAATCCAGGTGAAAGCTATTGATGTCACTTGTTAAATCCACTTCAATCAGTGTAGATGAAAGGGAGTAGACAGGTGAAAGAAGGATTTTTAAGCCTTGAGACAACTGAGACATGGATTGTGTGTGTGTTCCATTCAAAGACAAAAAGTGCCTTTGAACGGAGTATGGTAGTAGGTGCCAGGCTCACTGGTTAGTATCAAGAATTGCAACGCTGCTGGGTTTTTCACGCTCAACAGTTTCCCATGTGTATCAATAATGGTCCACACCCAAAGGACATCCAGCCAACTTGACACAACTGTTGGAAGCATTGGAGTCAACATGGGCCAGCATCCCTGTAGAAGGCTTTCAACACCTTGTAGAGTCCATGCCCAGACACATTGAATCTGTCATGAATGCAAAAGGGGGGGTGCAATTAAATATTAGGAAGGTCTCCTTAATGTTTTGTACACTCAGTGTACACTATATATACAAAAGTATGTGAACGCCCCTTCAAATTAGTGGATTTGGCTATTTCAGCCATACCCATTGCTGACAGGTGTATAAAATCGAGCACACAGCCATACAATCTCCATTGACATTAGAATGGCCTTACCGAAGAGCTCAGTGAATTTGAACGTGGCACCGTCATAGGATGCCACCTTTCCAACAAGTCAGTTGGTCAAATTTCTGCCCTGCTAGAGCTTCCCCGGTCAACTGTAAGTGCTGTTATGGTGATGTGGAAATGTCTAGGAGCAACAGCGGCTCAGCCGCGAAGTTGTAGGCCACACAAGTTCACAGAACGGGACCGCAGAGTGCTGAAGCGCGTAGCGTGTAAAAATCCTCTGTCCTCGGTTGCAACACTCACTACCGAGTTCCAAACGACCTTTGGAAGCAAAGTCAGCACAAGAAGCAACGTCAGCCGAAGAACTGTTCGTCGGGAGCTTCATGAAATTAGTTTTCCGTGGCCGAGCAGCCGTACACAAGCCTAAAATCACCAAACATCGGCTGGAGTGGTGTAAAGCTCGCCGCCATTGGACTCTGGATCAGTGGAAACACATTCTTTGGAGTGATGAATCACGCTTCACCATCTGGCAGTCCGAAGGACGAATCTGGGTTTGGTGGATGCCAGGAGAATGCTACCTGCCCCAACGCATAGTGCCAACTGTAAAGTTTGGTGGAGGAGGAATAATGGTCTGGGGCTGTTTTTCATGGTTTGGGCTAGGCCCCTTAGTTCCAGTGAAGGGAAATCTTAACGCTACTGCTTAGAATAACATTCTAGACAATTCTGTGATTTCAACATTGTGGCAACAGTTTAGGTAAGGCCCTTTCCTGTTTCAGCATGACAATGCCCCCGTGCACAAAGCGAGATCCATACAGAAATGGTTTGTCGAGATCTGTGTGGAAGAACTTGACTGGCCTTGACAGAGCCCTGAACTCAACACAATCAAACACATTTGGGATGTATTGGAACACCGACTGTGAGCCAGGCCTAATCGCCCAACATCAGTGCCCGACCTCACTAATGCTCTTGTTGCTGAATGGAAGCAAGTCCCCGCAGCAATGTTCCAACATCTAGTGGAAAGCCTTCCCAGAAGAGTGGAGGCTGTTATAGCAGCAAAGGGGGACCAACTCCATGATTTTGGAATGAGATGTTCGACAAGCAGGTGTCCCCATTTGGTCATGTAGTGTTCATGGTCATTCGTTTTAGAAGGCTATTCACAAATCTGTTTTGATAGCTGTTTCAAACTTTTGAACTTGATCAAGTCCTAGATATCTGCTGTAGACTGGAGGCTACTGCGATCACCACTGCTTTCACTTTACACACGTGCCCATAACTTACAATAATGACATGGTGAAATAATAATGAAATTATTATAACAAGTGTTTAGATGTATGTGGAGCCTGATTCTAATGACCTTTGGGTTTTTTGCAGTGTACCCCAGCACTCTGGTCAGCGTCCGCTTCAGAGAAACTGTGTTCAGAGAGACAGGACACACCATCATGAACCTGTTGGCTGTAAGTACTGAAAACACACACAGACATGGTTATAAAGAATAGCTGGAGTCTTTTATTGTAAATCTCATGTATTTTAGAGGATTTCCTTTTCTTTTAGCAATTTGACGCACTGCTTTGCTTTATCTTGGCCAGGTTCCAGTTGTAAATGAGAACTTGTTCTCAACTAACCTACCTGGTTAAATAAAGGTGAAATAAATAAATTAAATTAAATTAGAGACAGAGGACCTAAATGACACACAGAGCTAGATCAGGTCTCCGATGGGAGAACATACTGCAGTAGTTTGGTTCCCTGCCAGCTGTTGTCTGGCGGAAGGAGAGGGGAGCCTTTAGTGGTCTCAGGTGGTACAGCAGTTAGGTTTGCTGCCTTCAGAACACATGAACGAACGAACAAACGTCTCTCTCTCTCTCTCTCTCTCTCTCTCTCTCACTCACACACAGTGTGTAATTTCTGTCCAATAATGACTTTAAAGAGTAGTGTAGGCCACATACTATTAATGTCCCCAAAATAAACCGGTGACGTGTGTGTTTTGATCATTCACAGGACCTGAGGAACTACCAGTACAGTCTGCCTGCTGTGGAGGGTCTGAGGATCCACATGGAGATGGGCCACAGCTACATCGACATTCCCAAGAGCAGCTTCCCAGAGGTTAGACCAATGTGTGTGTGTGTGTCTCAGGGTTCCCAGGAAAACACCATTCTAAACAGCGCACATGATGCGAGCAGTTCCATAGCCTATGTGACAGAGATGAACATCTCTTTTAGAAATGTTGAGAGGGAAGATCTAAAGATGCAACAACTAGCATGGGTTGTGAATATGACAAGGGTTGTGAATATGACAAGGGTTGTGAATATAGCATGGGTTGTGAATATGACAAGGGTTGTGAATATGACAAGGGTTGTGAATATGACAAGGGTTGTGAATATGACAAGGGTTGTGAATATGACAAGGGTTGTGAATATGACAAGGGTTGTGAATATGACATGGGTTGTGAATATGACATGGGTTGTGAATATGACAAGGATTGAGAAAATGACAAGGATTGTGCCTTTAGATGCTGGAGAAAGTTGATTTAAAATACTGTTTTGAATGTCATTTGAGGAAGTATATATAAAATAATTCCATAATTCTTATGGTCGGAATTTGGATAGGCTACTTTGAAACAAAAAAAGTCCTTGTTTTAAACAATTATGTTTAAATAGTTTCAGAAAAGCTGACTGCCTCCACTCAGGGGGGGGGGGTATACAGAAGATAGCCCTATTTGGTAAAAGACAAAGTGCATATTATGGCAAGAACAGCTCAAATAAGCAAAGAGAAATGACAGTCCATCATTACTTTAAGACATGAAGGTCAGTCAAAATGGAAAATGTCAAGAACTTTGAACGTTTCTTAAAGTGCAGTTGCAAAAACCATCAAGCGCTATGATGAAACTGGGTCTTATGAGGACCGCCACAGGAAAGGAAGACCCAGTTACCTCTGGTGCAGAGGATACGTTCATTAGAGTTACCAGCCTCAGAAATTGATGCCCAAATAAATGCTTCACAGAGTTCAAGTAACAGACGCATCTCAACATCAGCTGTTCAGAGGCGACTGTGTGAATCAGCCCTTCATGGTTGAATTTCTGCAAAGAAACCACAACTAAAGGACACCAATAAGAAGAAGAGACTTGCTTGGGCCACTAAACACGAGCAATGGACATTCGACCGGTGGAAATGTGTCCTTTGGTCTTGAGTCCAAATTGGAGATTTTTGGTTCCAACTGCCGTGTCTTTGTGAGATGAGGTGTGGGTGGACAGATGTTTCCCACGTGTATTTCCCACCGCAAAGCATGGAGTTGTTATGGTGTGTGGGTACTTTGCTGGGGACACTGTCTGTGATTTATTTATAATTCAAGGCACACTTAACCAGTATGGCTTCCACAGAATTCTGCAGTGATACGCCATCCAATTTGGTTTAAGCTTGGTCCCACTATCATTTGTTTTTCAACAGGGCAATGACCCAACACTGACCCAGGTTGTGTAAGGGCTATTTTACCAAGAAGGAGAGCGCTGGCGGCAGGTAGCCTAGTGGTTGAGTGTTGGACTAGTAACCGAAAGGTTGCAAGATTGAATCCCTGAGCTTACAAAGTAAAAATCTGTCATTCTGCCCCTGAACAAGGCAGTTGTTCCTAGGCCGTCATTGAAAATAAGAATTTGTACTTAACTGACTTGCCTAGTTAAATAAAGATAAAATAAAATAAATATTTGTTTTAAATGGAGTGCTGCAATAGATGACCTGGCCTCCACAATCCCCCCGACCTCAACCAAATTGAGATGGTTTGGGATGAGTCGGACCGCAGAGTTAAGGAAAAGCAGCCAACAAGTGCTCAGCATATGTGGGAACTTCTTCAAGACTAGTGGAAATGCATTCCAGGTGAAGCTGGTTGACAGAATGCCAAGAGTCTGCAAAGCTGATATCAAGGCAAAGGGTGGCTATTTGAAGAATCTCAAATATAAAATATATTTTGAATTATTTAAAACGTTTTTGGTTACTACATGGTTCTATTTCTGTTATTTCATAGTTTTGATGTCTTCACCTATACATTGTAGAATAACAGTGTTTTTATAACTTTTGACCGGTAGTGTATATGTGCGTGTTTTCCAGATGCTGAAGGTTGTGAATGCGTCTAACGAGCATGTGATCAGTGTGGGTGCCGGGTTCAGCTCAGAGGCTGACTCCCACCTGGTCTGTTTCCAGAACAACGAGGGCACCTATCAGACCCAGGCCAACAGCCAGCCTGGCAAGACACGCACAGGTCTGTAACAACCCAGATTGCCCACTAGAGGTCAGAATAAACTGTTTGTTTCTTTTGCTTCAGAAACCAGGGTTGTGTTCATTAGAGCAAAATCTAAAATGTTTTGCAACAGAAAATGATAAAGAATGTTTCTTATTGGACAACAACATTTAGCCCACCCCTGTTTCAGTCAGTGATTTTTTTATATTTGGTGGATAATGAATACGTCCCACATATGAAGCAGGTGTTTCTTTTGGAGTTGTGGTCTTGACTAGTTGAAACATTAAGTAGTCCTTGCTTGTCATTCTGTTTGTTAAAACATATATATATTTGTAATTAAATGAAAGAATATACTTGATTTGTGTCTTTGTCTTTTATCAGTACCAAACCAGAATTCAAACTAAATGGGTAAATCTGCTGTGATTTTATCTATGATATTCTGTTATTCTAACCAGTGTATTATTGTGTTATTCTATAGTGACGGGGGCCAGCTTCGTGGTGTTCAACGGGGCCCTGAAGGCCTCGTCAGGCTTCATCGCCAAGTCGAGCATCGTGGAGGACGGCCTGATGGTTCAGATCCCCCCAGAGACCATGGAGGCCCTGCGTGCCGCCCTGAGGGGGCAGACTGACTTCCACATCCCCTGTGGCAAGGCTGACGGAGGGGAGCTCCGGGACAATGTCACCGTCCGCTGGATTGACTGGAGTTCCCCCGTCAACGCTGGGTAAGGGATATGATACACACCAAAACATACAGACTCATATACACATAATGGGGATCTTCTCCCTTGGTGCATGATTGGTCAATACATGAATGTATGTGTGTATGTCCCTGTAGTGTGACCAGTGGTGTAGACAGGAAACCTCTGGAGGGGGTCCACAGTGTGAGGATGCAGCAGGACACAGAATTTGAGTCGGACGGACGCACCATCAGGTGTACTGAGGTATGACACAAACACACAGGTCATACATACAGACATGGAATTCTGTTCGCCTTCTGAGTCACATCTCTCTGAAACACACACATTCAGTCACTCAAACCTGTCTGTCTGTACCTGTGGAACGCCATCCTTCTGTCTGTCTCTCCCTCCAGGTGTTCTACTGGCTGAAGAGTCCAGACATGTCCCTGTCTGCGGTGCTGCCGTCCTGCAGTGTGTTCCACAGGGAGATGGCTGTGGCCAGCTGTAGTGCTCTGACCCCTCACCTCTCTGTCCTCTCAGCCAGCGGCATCAACTCCCTCGCCCTCAGAGTCTCTACACACACTGACATGGTAACTAATGTACTAACACACTGTAATGCTATGAAAGGGTATCACTTTGTGACAAATGTATCTGTGAACAGAGCTATAAAAACATTTGGTTGATTTAATATTCTAGAAACGAGACCCACTGGAGCCAAACAAAACTGTAAGGATATTAAGGATCTTAACTGAAGTGTGTGTGTGTGTGTGTGTGTGTGTCAGGTGGAGTACCAGGCCGGTTCAGGAGGTAGGCTCCTACCCCAGCACTATATGAACGAGCTAGACAACGCTCTGATCCCCGTCATCCACGGAGGTTCAGCAAGAGTGCCACAGACAGCCATGGACATGGAGTTTATCTTCTACATCACACACACTGTCTAACACACACAGTCTCGCACATGGAAACACAAAAACTGTTAAACACTGTACGTGCCATTACACACACACACACACACACACACACACACACACACACAGCCTGGATGTCTTTTCTCAAAGTAAAAGGCTGGAGCTCAGAGGACCTTGGACAAACTGACAGAAACTGAGTACACAAACAGCCAATCAGGCGTGGCTAATAACTGAACTAAAGACACACGCCGCCAATGGCAGGACATTCCCACAGAGTCTCTCTCTGAAGGCCTTAGAGAATAGAGATGTAGGCCTTTGTTCCAGGATGGACAGTGGAGAAACTGGAACAGTGAAATGGCTTTAAGTCTGAGAAACATTATGAATGCTGCTTTAACCCACGAGGCCAAACACTTAGCACAAATAACAACAACAATCCCAAAAAGAATGAACTCTCCTGAAACTGACTTTTCTCATCTCTTCCTGCTCTGCCTTGACTTCTTACTGGCATCTGTCTGTCAGCCAGCCAAGGAACACCTTGTTGAATGTTTCCAACCGACACTGTCAACAAACTGCTTTCTGTTCTCTACTCTTATTTTCATCTATTTACTGTATATTTAGAATGACCACATGATAAAACAGTGACGAATTATATTGAAGTTACTTGATTGACAGCTGTATGCCAAGCTTGAGAAGAGCAGCATGACATGAGACACTGATGTGCTTTGTAGAAGTTTCTAGATAAACTGTTATTTGAGGATGTGAGCGCTATTTTCGAATGAGTAAATTCTAGAATGGCGTTTTGAACTTCTTCTCTCTTCATCGGCAGAGTGCAGAGTCTTGTTTAGCAGACCAGTGGTCTCTCCAGTTGTGTGTTATATGTGGGGAATTCTCGGACAACCCTCACTGTCTCGTCCAAATCTATAGAAATTATATCAAGCTTTTTTAAGCTTAAAGTACTATTTTTTTGGGAACCGTTACGTAAATGGAATTGATGTTCGTATTTTTGATAGGACGTTAGCTAGCTGAGTCACTTTCGCAGGTGTCGTGCAAATGAGGCCTGAGGAGCACAGAAAAAAACGATGGACAAGAGTTTCCCCTGATGAGGAACACTGTAAAGGTATTAAATCTTCCCTTCACATTTTGTCTGGCCTCAGTTATTAGCTGCCCTAGAAAGCCTTGAACCAGCCAGACACATTATTCAACAATATCTCCGATACTGACTGATGTTAATTGATATGGTCCAATCTTACTGATGAAGGTGAGTGTTAATGTAACATTGATCTATATAAATTCCTATTGATGCATATGATTGACGTTGATTGACCATATCTTCATTTCTCATCCTGTTGTGTTGCGGCGCTCTTAAAACCCTTTAGAGTCGACATAATAAGTAACATTTAAAAAAAAACATCAACATCCTTCAATTGAAACTAGAGATATCTGATATCTCATTCCACCGCATCCGCCTATGGCGGCCTTCCGCATCTACGGTGAAAGGTGGCAGAGCTACAGCGGTGTTTGTCAGACCATGAGACATCCCAAAAATCAGTCTCACGAAAACGTCTGTAACATCCAAACGGTTTGCCCACTATGGAAAAGGGAGACTCACAAACACCATGGTGTTCTCTGTATTGCTCTACGGGAGTCATCTGAAGGTTTGCAATCAATGTGTGTGTGTGTGTATATACAGTGCCTTGCGAAAGTATTCGGCCCCCTTGAACTTTGCGACCTTTTGCCACATTTCAGGCTTCAAACATAAAGATATAAAACTGTATTTTTTTGTGTAGAATCAACAAAAAGTGGGACACAATCATGAAGTGGAACAACATTTATTGGATATTTCAAACTTTTTTAACAAATCAAAAACTGAAAAATTGGGCGTGCAAAATTATTCAGCCCCCTTAAGTTAATACTTTGTAGCGCCACCTTTTGCTGCGATTACAGCTGTAAGTCGCTTGGGGTATGTCTCTATCAGTTTTGCACATCGAGAGACTGACATTTTTTCCCATTCCTCCTTGCAAAACAGCTCGAGCTCAGTGAGGTTGGATGGAGAGCATTTGTGAACAGCAGTTTTCAGTTCTTTCCACAGATTCTCGATTGGATTCAGGTCTGGACTTTGACTTGGCCATTCTAACACCTGGATATGTTTATTTTTGAACCATTCCATTGTAGATTTTGCTTTATGTTTTGGATCATTGTCTTGTTGGAAGACAAATCTCCGTCCCAGTCTCAGGTCTTTTGCAGACTCCATCAGGTTTTCTTCCAGAATGGTCCTGTATTTGGCTCCATCCATCTTCCCATCAATTTTAACCATCTTCCCTGTCCCTGCTGAAGAAAAGCAGGCGCAAACCATGATGCTGCCACCACCATGTTTGACAGTGGGGATGTTGTGTTCAGGGTGATGAGCTGTGTTGCTTTTACGCCAAACATAACGTTTTGCATTGTTGCCAAAACGTTCAATTTTGGTTTCATCTGACCAGAGAACCTTCTTCCACATGTTTGGTGTGACTCCCAGGTGGCTTGTGGCAAACTTTAAATTACACTTTTTATGGATATCTTTAAGAAATGGCTTTCTTCTTGCCACTCTTCCATAAAGGCCAGATTTGTGCAATATACGACTGATTGTTGTCCTATGGACAGAGTCTCCCACCTCAGCTGTAGATCTCTGCAGTTCATCCAGAGTGATCATGGGCCTCTTGGCTGCATCTCTGATCAGTCTTCTCCTTGTATGAGCTGAAAGTTTAGAGGGACGACCAGATCTTGGTAGATTTGCAGTGGTCTGATACTCCTTCCATTTCAATATTATCGCTTGCACAGTGCTCCTTGGGATGTTTAAAGCTTGGGAAATCTTTTTGTATCCAAATCCGGCTTTAAACTTCTTCACAACAGTATCTCGGACCTGCCTGGTGTGTTCCTTGTTCTTCATGATGCTCTCTGCGCTTTTAACGGACCTCTGAGACTATCACAGTGCAGGTGCATTTATACGGAGACTTGATTACACACAGGTGGATTGTATTTATCATCATTAGTCATTTAGGTCAACATTGGATCATTCAGAGATCCTCACTGAACTTCTGGAGAGCGTTTGCTGCACTGAAAGTAAAGGGGCTGAATAATTTTGCACGCCCAATGTTTCAGTTTTTGAGTTGTTAAAAAAGTTTGAAATATCCAATAAATGTCGTTCCACTTCATGATTGTGTCCCACTTGTTGTTGATTCTTCACAAAAAAATACAGTTTTATATCTTTATGTTTGAAGCCTGAAATGTGGCAAAAGGTCGCAAAGTTCAAGGGGGCCGAATACTTTCGCAAGGCACTGTATATATATATATAACTTTACATGTCTATATTTCCAAGTTTAAGTGTATTTTTGTTAGTGTATGTAGGGCAGACAACTGACTACTTGTATTTTCGAATTTTAGAAATATCAGAGCTTGTAATATTGGGTTACATGAACTCCTGTGGCCCATCCCCCCCCTCCAGCCAGGCTTGGTTCTGCACCTTTTGACATAAGGGGGTGTGTCACAATGTATATACATTTAACCACTTTTGCAGTAGAATATTTTTACACAAGCATCCATTTCATAAATGGGAGACATTAGAGATATGGAAAAGCATGGTTGTACCTTCGGTAGGGGTATCTCAAAAAACCAAAGCCCTTTTTGCCGATTGACCACTAGCCTATGTATCACTAGCACAGGTTCTTTATTTTTTATTTCACCTTTATTTAACCAGGTAGGCTAGTTGAGAACAAGTTCTCATTTGCAACTGCGACCTGGCCAAGATAAAGCATAGCAGTGTGAGCAGACAACAAAGAGTTACACATGGAGTAAACAATTAACAAGTCAATAACACAGTAGAAACCAAAGGGGGAGTCTATATACAATGTGTGCAAAAGGCATGAGGAGGTAGTCAAATAATTACAATTTTGCAGATTAACACTGGAGTGATGAATGATCAGATGGTCATGTACAGGTAGAGATATTGGTGTGCAAAAGAGCAGAAAAGTAAATAAATAAAAACAGTATGGGGATGAGGTAGGTGAAAAAGGGTGGGCTATTTACCAATAGACTATGTACAGCTGCAGCGATCGGTTAGCTGCTCAGATAGCTGATGTTTGAAGTTGGTGAGGGAGATAAAAGTCTCCAACTTCAGCGATTTTTGCAATTCGTTCCAGTCACAGGCAGCAGAGTACTGGAACGAAAGGCGGCCAAATGAGGTGTTGGCTTTAGGGATGATCAGTGAGATACACCTGCTGGAGCGCGTGCTACGGATGGGTGTTGCCATCGTGACCAGTGAGCTGAGATAAGGCGGAGCTTTACCTAGCATGGACTTGTAGATGACCTGGAGCTAGTGGGTCTGGCGACGAATATGTAGCGAGGGCCAGCCGACTAGAGCATACAAGTCGCAGTGGTGGGTCGTATAAGGTGCTTTAGTGACAAAACGGATGGCACTGTGATAGACTGCATCCAGTTTGCTGAGTAGAGTGTTGGAAGTCATTTTGTAGATGACATCGCCGAAGTCGAGGATCGGTAGGATAGTCAGTTTTACTAGGGTAAGCTTGGCGGCGTGAGTGAAGGAGGCTTTGTTGCGGAATAGAAAGCCGACTCTTGATTAGATTTTCGATTGGAGATGTTTGATATGAGTCTGGAAGGAGAGTTTGCAGTCTAGCCAGACACCTAGGTACTTATAGACGTCCACATATTCTAGGTCGGAACCATCCAGGGTGGTGATGCTAGTCGGGCATGCGGGTGCAGGCAGCGACCGGTTGAAAAGCATGCATTTGGTTTTACTAGCGTTTAAGAGCAGTTGGAGGCCACGGAAGGAGTGTTGTATGGCATTGAAGCTTGTTTGGAGGTTAGATAGCACAGTGTCCAAAGACGGGCCGAAGGTATATAGAATGGTGTCGTCTGCGTAGAGGTGGAACAGGGAATCGCCCGCAGCAAGAGCAACATCATTGATATACACAGAGAAAAGAGTCGGCCCGAGAATTGAACCCTGTGGCACCCCCATAGAGACTGCCAGAGGACCAGGTGGCTGGTGGCCCCTATTGGGCCCCTATTGGGGAGGACAGGCTCATAGTAATGGCTGGAATGGAATTAATAGAATGGTATCGAACACATCAAACACGTTTTCTATGCGTTTGATACCAATCCATTAACTCCATTCCAGACATTATTATGAGCCGTCATCCTCTCAGAACCCTCCTGTGGTCACTAGAATGTTTACCTATAACCCACTGCTGGGTCTGTCCGTGATAATCAACTGCCTGGATATCATGAAAACGGACTTATTTTTTTATTTAAATTCTTAGGTCCACCTGGTCCTGTTGTGTTAGCGGGGAATTATGTCATTTTGCCCTGTAACCTTCAACCCAGCATCAGTGCTGTGGGCATGAAGGTACAGTGGTCCAGACCAGATATGGCCTTCGCTACTGTCCATCTTTATGAAAACCAAAGAGACATAGATGAGGGGCCGAGTGACTCCTACAGAGGAAGAACAGCTCTGTTCAAAGAGGACCTTCAGAGAGGCAACATGTCATTAAAACTGATCCGAGTGAAACTCTCTGCCGAGGGGAAAATGAAATGCTCGGTTCAGACGCCGACCTGGTTTGAGGAGGCTGATCTTGAAGTTTCTGTTAAAGGCATGAGTAATTCAGATGCACAACATTATAAATTGTTTGTCAAATTGACTTCCATCTATTGATTACATATTTAAGCAGGGATGCAATCAGTCCTTAACACAGACAATATTTAAATGAGTCCTGTGACTTATGATGCACTTTAAGTGATGTTAGAATTTAGAAGAAGGATTCTTGGTCAAACATCAGCAATTGTGATTATTTATTGATTGTACATTTACAATACAGGTATTTGATTTTCCCCAATGTAAGTTTAACTGCCTGTCACACAAGTCAAAATTACATTGTGATCCATATTTACTTCTGTGTAGGTGCAGGATCTATACCACTGGTCTCCATTGGGGAAACTTTGTGTTTTAGAATAACAATAAAATTACAATACTGTTGTGTGACAAATGCAAACAAGATTGATATGGTACCAGTACAATACTACTGTGTGCCTGGATCTGATATGTAAATCTACAGGCTGGCACCCTGAGCCAGAAGTGGTGTGGCTGGACAGTGAAGGAGGTATCCTCACTTCTGAACTACTGTGACAGGACATGTGGTTGTTTACAGCCGTGACACCAACAGGTTCATCTGCAGAGTTCAACAGAAGCTGATCGATCACACAACACAATATTAATATTCCAGGTAAGAACTGTTATTTCAGTAGAATAGGATAGAACTTCACCCGAAAACATCAAATAAAACCATCACATCACATTCTGCTGGGTATGCCTAGTACATATACATTATTGTTCATTGTTCAAGGGTAATTGATCATTTTGCTGTCACAATATACAACTTCAAACAAACAGACACAAAGCTGGGAGCACAGCTGAAGGAGTGCCATGGGACAATGAGAAAACGAGATGAAAGTTCACCCTGTCTTCCCTCTGTAGGGATCATGATGCTTAAAACAACTTTTTGTTTCAGGTGATTTGTTTCCTAAAACACCCATTGGGATCTATATTGTGGCCAGAGTTGGTGTTTTCATAGTTTCTCTAATTGCTCTGTTCATAGCAGTTATCAGGTGGAAACAGAAAAGGAGAATGAGAGGTAAGTCATAATTATGTTTAACTGTTCAACATAATCACTCTTTTAAAACAAGCATGTTTTCAGCATGTTTTCTGCTGTCTGGAGTCAGTCCTTTGTCATAGGCACTGCCCATCCGAACAATAAAGGAATAATACGCCACAGAACAAGGATTTTTTTAAATGTACTTATCATCAATGCCTACATTTCATATCTATAGAGGTGGAGGATTTGTTACCACAGGATCTGATATGGCTATAAGTTAATCTTTCTATCTGGAGCAGGAAATTCTGAATGATTTTGCTATTAAGTTAGCTTGTTAACACATCAAGCCCACTTCCTGGAACAAACCCTTGATGCTTTTGTTCCAAGCCTCCAAAACCCAAACAGGATAACATCATCAGTATACCTGACCCCCCCCCCCCCCCCCCCCCCCCCCCCCCCCCCCGACTGTATTCCTGCAGAACATGAACCCTTCTTCCCATAGTCAAAGAAACAAGTTGCCATTATTTAGGGGCAAAGCAGGGCCTTATGACTGTACCCTTGACCTAAAAGTTAAGTCACTATAAAGTCACTTGGTCTTGGTCACAGGTAATGCCGACTAGAACAAGGTTTTTGATGGAAGCATACAGTAAACCAAGTAACATTTATTGGTTAATGTTTCATAACCAGCTCATATACAATACATTAGAATTAAGTACCTAACCTGCTTTTCTTTCATTTTCAGGTAATGCGTGGAGTCGGGGTAAATTACTATGATACTATGATGCTGTTTTTGGTCATTTATACCCATTGACTCATGAAGAATGTCATTAATAAATGACTCATGAGCTTAGTTCAACTGTCTTACTCTAATCCACAACCAAATCTTCCATGAACTCTGGCCTTTGACCGTCTAAATCTGTCTGAAGAGATTATTGAAAACAACCTGTTAGGTTCTAAATGAACCTAGTAAAACTTCAACCAAGTGTATTCACCCATACAGCTGCATAAGACAAAAGACATGTTCACACAAACACTGATGTTTAACCCATTCTCCTATACTCTGTCTCCTCCTAAACATCTATACTCTGTCTCCTCCTAAACATCTATACTCTGTCTCCTCCTAAACATCTATACTCTGTCTCCTCCTAAACATCTATAATCTGTCTCCTCCTAAACATCTATACTCTGTCTCCTCCTAAACATCTATACTCTGTCTCCTCCTAAACATCTGAACAGCCAGTGCATCTCTGTTGCTAGACAGAACCTTACTGATATCTGTTCTTCCTCACTTCATCTGACCTGAATTCGGCCCCAAATTGCTCACTCCTCCCCAACTCACGGCTGTCATGTTGACTTGTACAAGACTGTGTCTCTTCTCCTCCCATAGGACCCCTGATGGCTAACAATAACATATCCGAACAGAATGTAAACATTATACATTCCCCTCTCTCCCTCAGTGACATGAAAAAGGTTATTTCATATTTTGAAGTTTAAAAGTCAGTTCCCAACAAACCCATAGCTTTAAATTGTGGTTAAAATGATCATGTTGACCTCATGCATTCATACAGCTGTAGGTCCATCTATGAATTTCAGAGTGGTTACTGTACATTTCTCAAGCCCCATCCCTCAGCTTTATAACAAACCAAGTGGCGGGGCTACCTATTGATTCTTTAAGGAATGGCTGACCATATCTTTTTTTTAACCAAGTTTCCACTTACTAAGACTGTTTGTTCTCAATCAATCCCGACAGGTTTAAGTTGATATTTGGGTTATTTAGTTACTTTCAGCAGCCCAGTCTCAAAAATACCCCAAATGACTCCATTAGCCTCACTCTGTACAAGAACATGATAGCTGCAAGTTGCTAAATAACACAAATATAGGGCCTCCTGAGAGGCACAGCGGTCTAATGCACTGCAGTGCTTGAAGCATCACTACAGATCCGGATTCGATCCCGAGCTGTGTCGCAGCCGGCCGCGACCGGGAGACCCATGAGGCGACGTTAGAGGAGGGTTTGGCCGGCCAGGTTGTCCTTGTCCCATCGAAGCTCTAGCGACTCCTGTGGCTGGCCGGGCACATGCACACAAACACGGTGGCCAGTTGTACGGTGTTCCCTCCGACACATTAGTGCGGCTGGGTTCCGGGTTAAGTGAGTAGAACGGCTTGGCAGGGTCGTGTTTTGGACGATGCCTAGCTCTCGACCTTCGGCTCTCCCAAGTCCGTAAGGGAGTTGCAACGATGGAATAAGACTGTAACTACCAATTGGATATCACGAAATTGGGGAGAAAAAGAGGTACAAGTTTTAAAAAATAAGAAAAAAACAATTATGCACTTAAAAAAACTGTCTGGGTGGATCGTCAATAGTATTGCCAAGCAAATAATCGAATTGTGTCTAGCCTGAACCATCCCTGTGTGTGTAGTCTATGTCTGTGTGTGGATGAATTGACTATTTTGGCAAAGTTATTCTATGTAAAGGTAAAAGGAATCACAAGGTGTCATACCAGGTGTGACTGATGATATTAAAGACTCAGATGTTACTGGTGCTGCAGATGTTACTGAGCTCCCAAGGGGTGCAGCGGTCTAAGGCACTGCATCTCAGTGCTAGAGGTGTTACTACAGACCCTGGTTCTATTCCAGGCTGTATCACAACTGGCTGTGATTGTGAGTCCCATGGGCCGGCGTACAATTGGCCCAGCATCGTCCAGGTTTGGCCGGTGTAGACTGTCATTGTAAATAAGAATGTGTTCTTAACTGACTTGCCTAGTTAAATAAAATAACAAATGCATGACCAGCACAGATCAAAAAAGTGAGTTTGATTGTTTAATTCTCCAATCAAGAAATAACAGTACACTCTTGGGGGAAAAGGGTGCTATCTACAACCTGAAAGGGTTCTTCAGCTGTCCCCATAGGGGAACTTGTTGAATAACCATTTTTTGGTTCCAGGTAGAACCCTATCCACAGAGAGTTCTACGTAGAACCTGAAAGGATTCTACTTGAAAAGAAAAAGGGTTCTACCTGGAACAAAAAAGGGTTATCCTATCCAAATGTTTTATTTTTTTATTTCACCTTTATTTAGCCAGGTTCTCATTTAGCCAGGTTCTCATTTAGCCAGGTTCTCATTTAGCCAGGTTCTCACGAGCTGGCCAAGATAAAGCAAAGCAGTGTGACAGAAACAAGAACACAGAGTTACACATGGAATAAACAAGCTCACAGTCAATAACACAATAGAAAAAAAGTATAATCTTTTTGGAATCCTTTTTTCTACTGTGTTATCTTTTGTGTTATGCCAAACATATTTCCTGTATGTTTCGGATTATGTTTTGACCAATAGAAATGAATTGTAAATAAGAATATAATATGTTTCTGAACACCTTTACATTAATGTGGATGCTACTTCCGGCGCCGGCAGAGATGGCCGCCTCGCTTCGCGTTCCTAGGAAACTATGCAGTTTTTTGTTTTTTTACGTGTTATTTCTTACACTAGTACCCCAGGTCATCTTAGGTTTCATCACATACAGCCGAGAAGAACTACTGAATATAAGATCAGCGTCAACTCACCACCAGTACGACCAAGAATATGTTTTTCGCGATGCGGATCCTGTGTTCTGCCTTACAACCAGTGCCACGGGATGGTTCCCATGCAGCGACCCAAAAAACGACTCAGAAAAAGAGGGAAACGAAGCGGTCTTCTGGTCAGACTCCGGAGACGGGCACATCGTGCACCACTCCCTAGCATTCTTCTTGCCAATGTCCAGTCTCTTGACAACAAGGTTGATGAAATCCGAGCAAGGGTAGCATTCCAGAGGGACATCAGAGACTGTAACGTTCTCTGCTTCACAGAAACGTGGCTCACTGGAGAGACGCAATCCGAAGCTGTGCAGCCAGCGGGTTTCTCCACGCATCGCGCGGACAGAAACGAACATCTTTCTGGTAAGAAGAGGGGCGGGGGCGTATGCCTTATGGCCAACGTGACATGGTGTGATGAAAGAAACATACAGGAACTCAAATCCTTCTGTTCACCTGATTTAGAATTCCTCACAATCAAATGTAGACCGCATTATCTACCAAGAGAATTCTCTTCGATTATAATCACAGCCGTATATATCCCCCCCCAAGCAGACACATCGATGGCTCTGAACAAACTTTATTTAACTCTCTGCAAACTGGAAACGATTTATCCGGAGGCTGCATTCATTGTAGCTGGGGATTTTAACAAGGCTAATCTGAAAACAAGACTCCCTAAATTTTATCAGCATATCGATTGCGCAACCAGGGGTGGAAAGACCCTGGATCATTGTTACTCTAACTTCCGCGACGCATATAAGGCCCTGCCCCGCCCCCCTTTCGGAAAAGCTGACCACGACTCCATTTTGTTGATCCCTGCCTACAGACAGAAACTAAAACAAGAAGCTCCCACTCTGAGGTCTGTCCAACGCTGGTCCGACCAAGCTGACTCCACACTCCAAGACTGCTTCCATCACGTGGACTGGGAGATGTTTCGTATTGCGTCAGCCAACAACATTGACGAATACGCTGATTCGGTGTGCGAGTTCATTAGAACGTGCGTTGAAGATGTCGTTCCCATAGCAACGATTAAAACATTCCCCAACCAGAAACCGTGGATTGATGGCAGCATTCGTGTGGAACTGAAGGCGCGAACCACTGCTTTTAATCAGGGCAAGGTGTCTGGTAACATGACTGAATACAAACAGTGCAGCTATTCCCTCCGCAAGGCTATCAAACAAGCTAAGCGCCAGTACAGAGACAAAGTAGAATCTCAATTCAACGGCTCAGACACAAGAGGCATGTGGCAGGGTCTACAGTCAATCACGGACTACAGGAAGAAACCCAGCCCAGTCACGGACCAGGATGTCTTGCTCCCAGGCAGACTAAACAACTTTTTTGCCCGCTTTGAGGACAATACAGTGCCACTGACACGGCCTGCAACGAAAACATGCGGTCTCTCCTTCACTGCAGCCGAAGTGAGTAAGACATTTAAACGTGTTAACCCTCGCAAGGCTGCAGGCCCAGACGGCATCCCCAGCCGCGCCCTCAGAGCATGCGCAGACCAGCTGGCCGGTGTGTTTACGGACATATTCAACCAATCCCTATACCAGTCTGCTGTTCCCACATGCTTCAAGAGGGCCACCATTGTTCCTGTTCCCAAGAAAGCTAAGGTAACTGAGCTAAACGACTACCGCCCCGTAGCACTCACATCCGTCATCATGAAGTGCTTTGAGAGACTAGTCAAGGACCATATCACCTCCACCCTACCTGACACCCTTGACCCACTCCAATTTGCTTACCGCCCAAATAGGTCCACAGACGATGCAATCTCAACCACACTGCACACTGCCCTAACCCATCTGGACAAGAGGAATACCTATGTGAGAATGCTGTTCATCGACTACAGCTCGGCATTCAACACCATAGTACCCTCCAAGCTCGTCATCAAGCTCGAGACCCTGGGTCTCGACCCCGCCCTGTGCAACTGGGTACTGGACTTCCTGACGGGCCGCCCCCAGGTGGTGAGGGTAGGCAACAACATCTCCTCCCCGCTGATCCTCAACACTGGGGCCCCACAAGGGTGCGTTCTGAGCCCTCTCCTGTACTCCCTGTTCACCCACGACTGCGTGGCCACGCACGCCTCCAACTCAATCATCAAGTTTGCGGACGACACAACAGTGGTAGGCTTGATTACCAACAATGACGAGACGGCCTACAGGGAGGAGGTGAGGGCCCTCGGAGTGTGGTGTCAGGAAAATAACCTCACACTCAACGTCAACAAAACTAAGGAGATGATTGTGGACTTCAGGAAACAGCAGAGGGAACACCCCCCCCATCCACATCGATGGAACAGTAGTGGAGAGGGTAGCAAGTTTTAAGTTCCTCGGCATACACATCACAGACAAACTGAATTGGTCCACTCACACAGACAGCATCGTGAGGAAGGCGCAGCAGCGCCTCTTCAACCTCAGGAGGCTGAAGAAATTCGGCTTGTCACCAAAAGCACTCACAAACTTCTACAGATGCACAATCGAGAGCATCCTGGCGGGCTGTATCACCGCCTGGTATGGCAACTGCACCGCCCTCAACCGTAAGGCTCTCCAGAGGGTAGTGAGGTCTGCACAACGCATCACCGGGGGCAAACTACCTGCCCTCCAGGACACCTACACCACCCGATGCTACAGGAAGGCCATAAAGATCATCAAGGACATCAACCACCCGAGCCACTGCCTGTTCACCCCGCTGTCATCCAGAAGGCGAGGTCAGTACAGGTGCATCAAAGCTGGGACCGAGAGACTGAAAAACAGCTTCTATCTCAAGGCCATCAGACTGTTAAACAGCCACCACTAACATTGAGTGGCTACTGCCAACACACTGTCAATGCCACTGACTCTACTCCAGCCACTTTAATCATGGGAATTGATGGGAAATGATGTAAATATATCACTAGCCACTTTAAACAATGCTACCTTATATAATGTTACTTACCCTACATTATTCATCTCATATGCATACGTAGATACTGTACTCTATATCATCGACTGCATCCTTATGTAATACATGTATCACTAGCCACTTTAACTATGCCACTTGGTTTACATACTCATCTCATATGTATATACTGTACTCGATATCATCTACTGTATCTTGCCTATGCTGCTCTATACCATCACTCATTCATATATCCTTATGTACATATTCTTTATCCCCTTACATTGTGTATAAGACAGTAGTTTTTTTGGGAATTGTTAGTTAGATTACTTGTTCGTTATTACTGCATTGTCGGAACTAGAAGCACAAGCATTTCGCTACACTCGCATTAACATCTGCTAACCATGTGTATGTGACAAATACATTTGATTTGATTTGATTTGAGTTAATCATGATGAGTGAGAAACACATACATATCATACACAACCAAAACCGTCTTCATCGACCTTGCCAAGGCTTTCGACTCTGTCAATCACCATATTCTTATCGGCAGACTCAGCAGCCTCGGTTTTTCGGATGACTGCCTTGCCTGGTTCACCAATTACTTTGCAGACAGAGTTCAGTGTGTCAAATCGGAGGGCATGCTGTCCGGTCCTCTGGCAGTCTCTATGGGGGTGCCACAGGGTTCAATTCTCGGGCCGACTCTTTTCTCATGTATATATCAATGATGTTGCTCTTGCTGCGGGCGATTCCCTGATCCACCTCTACGCAGACGACACCATCCTATATACTTCCGGCCCGTCCTTGGACACTGTGCTATCTAACCTCCAAACGAGCTTCAATGCCATACAACACTCCTTCCGTGGCCTCCAACTGCTCTTAAACGCTAGTAAAACCAAATGCATGCTTTTCAACCGCTCGCTGCCTGCACCCGCACGCCTGACCAGCATCCCCACCCTGGATGGTTCCGACCTTGAATATGTGGACATCTATAAGTACCTAGGTGTCTGGCTAGACTGTAAACTCTCCTTCCAGACTCATATCAAACATCTCCAATCGAAAATCAAGTCGAGTCGGCTTTCTATTCCGCAACAAAGCCTCCTTCACTCACGCCGCCAAACTTACCCTAGTAAAACTGACTATCCTACCGATCCTCGACTTCGGCGATGTCATCTACAAAATTGCTTCCAACACTCTACTCAGCAAACTGGATGCAGTTTATCACAGTGCCATCCGTTTTGTCACTAAAGCACCTTATACCACCCACCACTGCGACTTGTATGCTCCAGTCGGCTGGCCCTCGCTACATATTTGTCGCCAGACCCACTGGCTCCAGGTCATCTACAAGTCCATGCTAGGTAAAGCTCAGCCTTATCTCAGTTCACTGGTCACGATGGCAACACCCATCCGTAGCACGCGCTCCAGCAGGTGTATCTCACTGATCATCCCTAAAGCCAACACCTCATTTGGCCGCCTTTCGTTCCAGTTCTCTGCTGCCTGTGACTGGAACGAATTGCAAAAATCGCTGAATTGCAAAAATCACTTTTATCTCCCTCACCAACTTCAAACATCTGCTATCTGAGCAGCTAACCGATCAAATAGCCCACCCATTTTTACCTACCTCATCCCCATACTGTTTTTATTTATTTACTTTTCTGCTCTTTTGCACACCAATATCTCTACCTGTACATGACCATCTGATCATTTATCACTCCAGTGTTAATCTGCAAAATTGTAATTATTCGCCTACCTCCTCATGCCATTTGCACACAATGTATATAGACTCCCCTTTTTTTCTACTGTGTTATTGACTTATTAATTGTTTACTCCATGTGTAACTCTGTGTTGTCTGTTCACACTGCTATGCTTTATCTTGGCCAGGTCGCAGTTGCAAATGAGAACTTGTTCTCAACTAGCCTATCTGGTGAAATAAAAAAATAAAAACTGCAAATGCATCCAACAAGTTTGTAAAGTCACAAACTTGATGTAGTCAGTTGTGCTAGGAATATGGGACCAAACACTGAACTTTTTACAAAATTGAATACACTATAAGTGAATTTGTCCAAATACGTATGGCACCTTCAAATGGGGGGGACTAGATACATAAAGTGCATTCATTTCTAAACGGTAAAACAGATATGTACAAAAATTCCCTCAAATAAAAGGTGACATTCTGTCCTGTAAAACATTTGATCTCAAAATCCAAAATGCTGGAGTATAGAGACAAAGGAAAAGTTTTAGCTTCCCTGTCCAAATAAATACGAAGGGGATCGTATATCGTTGGTAATCTAGTTTTTGCTTAGTTTTGAATCCATTCTAATATCTAAAGTCCTACAGATTACAATAGACCATGACATTCAGAATCCCTGGTTCTGTTATTGCAAAATGTCATTGTAAAGTGATAAGTTTAAATTGATCAGTTATATTCAAAAAGTATGTCTGTGATATGCACACAGGCTCTGATCTTAGTATTTGTCTCTTGTCTCAGTCCAAAGGGTTGTTATGGTCCCCAGGATACAACTGCTGAAACATGGTGAGTTGGATTCTTCACATAAACCTATTTTCTCCCTATGTATGTATTCAATACAAGCTACTGTGACACTTAATTTAATAGCCTGGCCGTTTATTTGCCTAAACTACGAAGCTGTCCGGCTTCTGTTGGAGACGTACAATACTGGAGGTTGGGGTTTCATGCTGTTTAGGTTGTGAAAAGCCGAACTCTACAAGTTGGTAGAAATAGCTACTGTCGTGAATAAGTTCTGTCATTGATAGCCCTGTTTGATATTTAAAACATGAATTGCAAAAGTGGTGAAGTGATCTTTCTTGCTTGTTGCACAGATTACACAGACATTCCCTATTATTCTGCGTGAGGTACAGATGGGCTATGGAATTCCAAAGGAGCATACCAGCGAAATGCTTGTCTGTGTATTTAAACATTTTGGCATGGCGTCTGTTAGAGACCGCCTTTATTTGCTAAAGTGTGAAGCGATGCTCGGCCATTATAAGAGACCTGCGCTTTTTGACAACTCTTACGTTTTGTAGAAGTTGTACGGTATGCAAACGTTGTGCATCAACGTAATAATTAAATGCAAGATCACCATTCTGCCCAGCTAATTGCGTTATTGTGTTCAAATTAAATGTATTGGTCACATACACGTGTTTAGCAGATGTTATTGTGGGTGTATCGAAATGCTTTTATTCTAGCTCCGACAGTGCAGTAATATCTAACAAGTAATATCTAACAATTTCACAACATATACCCAAAATACACGTAAATCTAAGTAAGGAATAGATTAAGAATATATATACATATGTCAGAGAGGCATTGGACTAAGATACAGTGGCATAGAATAGAGTACAGTATATACATATGAGATGGGTGACGCAATATTTACACACACTTAAAGTGATCAAGATAACATAGAATAGTATTGTAATGAAACAGCATGGAGCTGGCCTCGAACCCTCGACCTTCTAGACCGAAGTCCAGCGCGCTATCGACTGTGCCGCAAAAGCATGCTCGTGCTGCAGAGTCGATATCTGCGCTTATAAACCAAGGGTCGTGACAGTATAGAGTACAGTTTACACAAAAAAGATGAGTAATGCAAGATACGGAGACAGTGGATAGTGTTTCATTTCCTTAAAGTGGCCAGTGATTTCTAATCTATGTCTATAGGCAGCAGCCTCTGATGTGCTGGAGATGGCTGTTTAACAGTCAGTGGTGTAGTATAGAATACAACACAGTATATACATATGAAATGGGTGATGCAATATGTAAACACAATTTAAAAGTGACTAAGATACTGAAGAATAGTGTGGATTGCAGTTTATACATATGAGATGAGTAATGCTAGATACGAAAATTATTAAAGTGGATAGTGATCCATTTCTAAAAGTGGCCAGTGATTCCTAATCTATGTCTATAGGCAGCCGCCTCTGATGTCTTAGTGATGGCTGATTAGCAGTCTGATGGCCTTGAGATAGAAGCTGTTTTTCAATCTCTCGGTCCCAGCTTTGATCCACCTGTACTGACCTTGCCTTCTGGATGATATTGGGATGAACAGGCAGTGGCTTGGGTGGTTGATGTCCTTGATAATCTTTTTGGCCTTCCTATGGCATCAGGTGCTGTAGGTGTCCAGGGGGGGGGGGGGGGGGGTCTCCTGGAAATGTGTTGGCCAGACTGCACCACCCTCTGGAGAGCTTTGCAGTTGTGGGCGGTGCAGTTGTCATACCAGACGCTGATACAGCCCGACAGGATGCTCTCAATCTGTAAACGTTTGTGAGGGTTTTAGGTGATAAGTTCAATTTCTTTCGCCTCCTGATGTTGAAGAGGCACTGTTGCGTCTTCTTCATAACACTGTCTGTGTTGGTGAACCATTGTGATGTGTACGCCGAGGAACTTGAAGCTATCCACCTTCTCCACTGCGGTCCCATCGATATGGATAGGGGGGTGCCCCCCTGCTGTTTCCTGAAGTCCGCAATCATCTCCTTGGTTTTGTTGACATTGAGTGAGAAGGTATTTTCCTGGCACCACACTCCCAGAGCCCTCCCCTCCTCCCTGTAGGCTGTCACATCGTTGTTGGTAATCAAGCCTACTACTGTTGTGTCGTCTGCAAACTTGATGATTGAGTTGGAGGCGTGCTTGGCCACACAGTCATGGGTGAACAGGGAGTACAGGAGGGGGCTGAGCACACACCCTTGTGGGGCCCCAGTGTTGAGGATCAGCAAAGAGGAGGTGTTGTTTCCTACCTTCATCACCTGGGGGCGACCTGTCAGGAAGTCCAGGACCCAGTTGCACAGGATGGGTTTCAGACCCAAGGCCCCAAGCTTAATGATGAGCTTGGAGGGTACTATGGTGTTGAATGCTGAGCTATAGTCAATAAACAGCACTCTTACATAGGTATGCCTCTTGTCCAGATGGGACAGAGCAGTGTGCAGTGTGGTGGCGATTGCATCATCTGTGGATCTATTGGGGCAGTAAGCAAATTGAAGTGGGTCTAGGGTGGAAGGTAATGTGGAGGTGATATGATCCTTGACTAGTCTCTCAAAGCACTTCATGATGACAGAGGTGAGTGCTGCGGGACGATAGTAATTTAGTTCAATTATCTTTGCTTTCAATTATCTGGCCTTCTTTATTGTTATTGACATCAACCTCACTTCTGTTTTTAAGAGAGAAAGGGAGTGGAAAGTGGAGAAATTGATCCATTAAGTAAGTTTGCCATTTGACAGATTTCAAGCGGCAATCAGTTATTGGTCCATCCAGTTCATTTGTTTTAAATTAATGATATATGCCCATTGATTCATCAAGAGTATAACAATTCTCAACTGTATTGATTTTATTGCAGAACCCTACAACTATCCTCAGGCCTCAGGACAATGTTATTTTTTTGTGTTTGCTATTACAGTTGGTAAACAGAGAAAACAAGCATTGTCTGTCATGTCATTTGGTAAGTAGTGAGTGTGTTTGTGTTCTTGTAAATGTGTATCAGGCTATGTTATTAACAGTTTGGCATAGTTATACATGCCATGCCATAGTTGTTAATATCCATGACAAGTTGACTTCTTCCTGACTGAAACCAACGTGTTTGTTTCGACACCATATATATCTGAATGTACACCTACATGTAGTTTCTGCCCTCAAACTGGAATATTATTACATATTTTTGTCTTTATTGGAGATAGAGACAGTAACAAGGTTCCCATCCAACCTTTTTATGTGAGTAAAGTACATGTCGGATATAGAACACTTCATGACAGCCCCGATGGAAACCGCTAATTTGTCGGTTAACTTTCCAAATGTCGATAAAACAAAATACTCTAAACAAGGTGTGATGTTTTTGTGTCTGTAAAATTAATAATGCGAGAAACGGCGGTGGAAATGCATTTTTCTGCAAATATTGATATAGTAACCATCATCATATTTAAGTTAACTTGAGAGTCACGCGATGACATGTGTGGTCCTTCCACTACGACTCAGGAAACGATGCAGTTTATTAGGCTGCAGATGAAATAAATTATGATGAACTTCACAGTGTGGTGAAAGTGCACGGTGAAAAGCTTGATGCTCTTTTATATATCGAAGGTCTTATTCTGGTGACATGATGAATAATGTTTGGCTGCCGTTTGACAAATAAAAATATATTTTGTCCATAATAAGCTCATCGTGTAGATTATACCCGCACTGTATCTAAACTGTTGGCTAGAGCGCACGTGCCAAGACCAGAGTGGGCACATTCGATATATAATGTCATTTTTTTGAGGACAAAACCATCAGTAGAGTTGAAAATGTGATGGAACAACAGGCAGTGGCCCCAACCGCTACACCACCCCTGCCCTCATATTAGTCTAATTATACGGTGCATTCAGAAAGTATTCAGACCCCTAGAAGTTACAGACTTATTCGAAAATGTATTAAATTAATTGTTTTACTCATCAATCTACACACAATACCCCATAATGACAAAGCGAAAACAGGTTTTTAGATTTTTTAGCAAATTTATAATAAGAAATAAACATAAATACCTTATTTACATAAGTATTCAGACCGTTTGCTATGAGACTCAAGATTGAGCTCAGGTTCATCCGATTTCCATTGATCATCCTCGAGATGTTTCCTTAACTTGATTGGATTCCACCTGTGGTCAATTCAATTGATTGGACATGATTTGGAAAGATACACACCTGTCTATATAAGGTCCAACAGTTGACTGCATATCAGAGCAAAAAAAAGCCATGAGGTCAAAGGAATTTTCTGTAGTGCTCCAAGACAGGATTGTGTCAAGGCACAGATCTGGGGAAGGGTACCAAAACAATTCTGCAGCATTGAAGGTCCCCAAGAACACAGTGGCCTCGTCCATTCTTTTTTTACCCCCTTTTTCATGGTATCCAATTGTTAGTAGTTACTATCTTGTCTCATCGCTGCAACTCCCGTACGGGCTCGGGAGAGGCGAAGCTCGAGAGCCATGCATCCTCCGAAACACAACCCAACCAAGTTGCACTGCTTCTTAACACAGTGCGCATCCAACCCGGAAGCCAGCCGGCACCAATGTGTCGGAGGAAACACCATGCACCTAGCGACCTGGTCAGCGTGCACTGCACCCGGCCCGCCACAGGAGTCACTAGTGCGTGATGAGACGAGGATATCCCTGCTGGCCAAACCCTCCCTAACGACGCTGGGCCAATTGTGCGCCGCCCCATGGGCCTCCCGGTCGCGGCTGGCTGCGACAGAGCCTGGGCTCGAAACCAGAGTCTCTGGTGGCACAGCTAGCACTGCACCACCCGGGAGGCTGCCTCCATCATTCTTAAATGGAAGAACTACCAAGATTCTTCCTAGAGCTGGCCGCCCAGTCAAACTGAGCAATCGGGGGTTGAAGGGCCATGGACAGGGAGGTGACCAAAAACCAAATAAAGGTGTGCCGAACTTGTAGCGTTATACCCAAGAAGACTAGAGGCTGTAATTGCTCACAAAGGTGTGTTAGCAGTTGATGACACAAACCCCAAAGCAAATTTGGGACAAAATGTATTTATTTGAAAAGGACAAATCATAGATGTAATGCTGGGCGGTAGATGGTAGATGTTCATTCCCCCTGTGCTCAGCTTTTCTCCACAGAACAAAGAAACAGGATACCACTTATAACCCTCCGCCCTAGCCTGGGATTGACCAATCAGAAGTCCTTGCAGTACGACATATTTCCATTAACAATTCCCTATTGACCATTAGTACTCTATTCTGTTTTTAGTACTCTTGTCCTCTCATCCTCTGCGCTGTGTATTTATCTTCAAAATATTTTTATAGGTGCTTCGACAAAGGACTGAGTAAAAGGTCTGAATACTTACCTAAATGTGATATGAGTTTGACATTTTTTATAAATATGCACAAAATTCTAAAACATTTTTTTCTTTGTCATTAATGGGGTATTATGTGTAGATTGATGGGGGATTTAGATTAATTTTTTTCCCAATTTCGTGATATCCAATTGGTATTTACAGTCTTGTCCCATCGCTGCAACTCCCGTACAGACTCGGGAGAGGCGAAGGCCAAGAGCCATGCATCCTCCAAAACATGACCTGCCAAGCCGCACTGCTTCTTGACACAATGCTTGCTTAACCAGGAAGCCTGAGTGTCCTGAAGTCGGCGTGCATGCGCCCGGCCGCCACAAGGAGTTGCTACCCTAACCCGGACGATGCTAGGCCAATTGTGCGCAGCCTCATTGGTCTCCCAGTCGCGGCCGGCTGCTACACAGCCCGGGATCGAACTCGGCTCTGTAGTGACTCCTCTAGCACTGCGATGCAATGCCTTAGGCTGCTGCGCCACTCTGGAGGCCCAGGAAAAAAACAACTTAGAATAAGGCTGTACGGTAACAATATGTGGAAAAGTCAAGGGGTCTGAATACTTTCCGAATGCACTGTGAATACTATATTTGAATTATTTAACTATTCATTAATTGGTCCACAAGTCAAACTGACAGATAGTTGAGAATGTCAGTGTGAACTTCACCTGCAACATCACTGATAATGTAGAAAGTTTCAACTTTTTCACTTTGCACTGCCCGCCAGAATCATATCACCTATGCATGGTTACATCGCTTACGTTACCACAAGTTGCTCTCTGTTGATAATGAATGACTTCTGCCATTTTATCACCTCGCCTTTTCTCGCTGATATCATATCAAATGATAGTGGGACATTGTCGGTCAGCATTGATAATCATTAACTGTATGTCCTCTTCCTGACTAAAATCTGTTTCTTTATAGTTAATGTACATGCCAAGAAACGTGGTTAGTAGTATTTGTATGTGATAATTTAAAGCTTCTGTTTGCTCATGCTTCATGTCCAAAATTGGAAGAACTTCCGTTTCTAATGGAATAATCTTCTTTCTTATGTCTGCAGAATGTCTCAAGCAACACCTAGGTAAGCATTGTGTGTGTGTGTTTGCTTCATGGTGTTATGGACTATAACACAAGCTGTTTTTGTCAAGGGTCGATGTGCAGTAGGTGGGACGGAGTCAGGCGCAGGACACAGAGGATGAGTAATAACGGACTTTACTCAATATGACAACAAAATAATTTCCACGCAGGGAAACCAATCCAGCTCACAAAATGTAGCGACAGCTTAAAACAGAGCAAACACGCACAAAACCATGGGGGGGGACCAGAGGGTTAAATAAGGAACATAATTATGGGAATGGAAACCAGGTGTGTACAATTATTTTTTTACATTTATTTCACCTTTATTTAACCAGGTAGGCTAGTTGAGAACAAGTTCTCATTTGCAACTGCGACCTGGCCAAGATAAAGCATAGCAGTGTGAACAGACAACACAGAGTTACACATGGAGTAAACAATTAACAAGTCAATAACACAGTAGAAAAAAAAGAGGAGTCTATATACATTGTGTGCAAAAGGCATGAGGAGGTAGGCGAATAATTACAATTTTGCAGATTAACACTGGAGTGATAAATGATCAGATGGTCATGTACAGGTAGAGATATTGGTGTGCAAAAGAGCAGAAAAGTAAATAAATAAAAACAGTATGGGGATGAGGTAGGTAAAAATGGGTGGGCTATTTACCGATAGACTATGTACAGCTGCAAGACAAAACAAATGGAAAATTGAAAGTGGATCAGTGGCTGCTAGAAAACCGGTGACGCCGAACGCCGCCCGAACAAGGAGAGGGACCAACTTCAGCGGAAGTCGTGACATTTTTAATGTTACGTGTTACCATTACAAAATGCTGTATGTTTATCCCCTTAGATTCTGTGAATAACAATAAGTATCATGGTGAGTACAAAACAAATCTATCAGACAGCGGGAAAGTGTTTGTGTGTGTGTGGGTGGTTTTTGGTGGTGAGTACAAAATAAATCTATCAGACAGTGGGAAAGTGTTTGTGTGTGTGTGGGTCGTTTTTGGTCGTAATGATGAGAATTTCTGTAATTGACTGTCACGACTTCTGCCGAAGTCGATGCCTCTCCTTGTTCGGGCAGTGCTCGGCGGTCGACGTCGTCGGCCTTTGAGCCATCGCCGATCCATTTTTTCATTTTCCATTTGTCTTGTCTTGTTTTTCCACACACCTGGTTCACATTTCCCTCATTATGTGTTGTGTATTTAACCCTCTGTTTCCCCCATGTCTTTGTGTGGTATTGTTTATTCTGTTTCATGTTATGCCCACGTTAGTCTATTGCGCTGGGTTATGTTAACCCGAATTGTTATTTCGTGTTCACTTTGCCGTGTGCTTTTGGTTCGCCTAAATAAAAGGCTCCGTTGGCTACCCAATATCTGCTCTCCTGCACCTGACTCCCTTACAGCCATTTTACGCATCCCTTTTGATGTTTGATGCTTGAAATTATAGTCGACTAGATGTTTTATAACTGTATGATTATATAACAAAAACAGTCTAATTTAAAATCCCTGAATACTATTTGAACCATCATTTGTTCCATTCCAGTTCCTAACACCCTAATCCATGAAAGAGCACATTATTCTCTAAATGTGGAAAGACAAACACTTACAAAAGAGAAGGAAGAACAGAGATTAAAAGGTCATGCTGTCCTGGGAAATCTGCAAATAACAGGGACATCTTACTTTGTTGTGGATGTGGAACAATCATGGATTGTACGAGTGGTCAAGATGTCCATCAACAAGGAGAAGAAAGTAAGGTTTGGACCTAAAGATGGTGCCTGGACTCTGAGGTGTGTGGAGGGTGAAGTAAGAGTTTATGATGGGACTTTTGTTTCTCTCCTCTGCACTGACAAAGAGAATGAGTTGAGGTTTGGGGTAGTTCAAATCCCCGAGCTGACAAGGTACAAATCTGTCGTTCTGCCTGAACAGGCAGTTAACCCACTGTTCCTAGGCCGTCATTGAAAATAAGAATTTGTTCTTAACTGACTTGCCTTGTTAAATAAAGGTAAAATAAAATAAAATACAGTTGTAGATTATGAGAAGAATATAGTCTCCTTTACAACATGACCAACAGCAATAATACTCATATCTACTCTTATGTAGAATGCAACTTCAGAGATGAACCCCTTCATCCAATCTTTAATGCAAGCTCAACCCTCAGAATCATTCATCATTCAGGTGCTAATGTTCAGAGTGGAGAACGTCAAGAGGTTCAGAGTGGAGAACGTCAAGAGGTTCAGAGTGGAGAACGTCAAGAGGTTCAGAGTGGAGAACGTCAAGAGGTTCAGAGTGGAGAACGTCAAGAGGTTCAGAGTGGAGAACGTCAAGAGGTTCAGAGGGGAGAATGTCAAGAGGTTCAGAGGGGAGAATGTCAAGAGGTTCAGAGTGGAGAATGTCAAGAGGTTCAGAGTGGAGAACGTCAAGGGGTTCATAGACCTAGAAGTGACTCAATATGATAGATGATAGCAATGTTATCAACCTAGTGTTTCCACCAATCCAACCAGATTAGATCACTTTAAGAAAAAGAGAGGAAAGAAGAATTCAAAGTAGTTCAAACAGGACCCAGGTGTGAATCAATCCCTGTCTGACTGGAAGGGAAAGATGGAAACCAGCAGTACCTAGAGGGACATATTTAAGTATCCCTGGTCTAATGAATTGGCCAATGATATGATCATTATTGATTGTATTGGTGGTCACAGAGCTCTGCTGTGAATCTCTGAAATCTTATTTCTGTTAGAAATTTGGTCAATTGTTAGGGTGCTTTGCCTTTTGAAGTGGTTGTCCAGGCAGCTTCTATTTATCCACATCATCTGTTCCTTTGTTAACTTTTTATACCTGTTTTGTAAAGGACTGTTGTAATGCAAGGGCACATTTCTGCCAAAGCAGACTATAAAGTATCTTCAAAGCCCCTAACTAGATCATCATATCTTTACAGTAAGCTATGTGCTAAAATGCATGGGAATGATGTTAGATGTGCTAAATTTCCCTGTAAAATATGCCAAATATGCGTATATTATACCATAATAAAATATAATTGTATTCATTGCATTCTTTGATTGTTGGAGAGTTATTACTATTCTATATGACTAACGTTACTGTACTGTTTTCGGGGTTTATCTGCGATGGAGTTGTTCCTAGAAGCTGAGCTGAGGTCAATTTAGCATTTCCCCAGTGTAGTTAAAGGTGAGGATTTGGGAAGGATAGGCTGGTCCTGGTTCAGTGTGCCTCGGCGTCATGCGTGACTGCATGACTACCTGGAGGAAGGGGAGGGGAATGGCATGGGAGGTGTGTGTGTGACAGTGAAGACCACTTAAGTCCACCGGAGGTCATTCACAGAAAGTGATTTACTGGAGCGCCTGCGCGGCAAATCGTAACAGAGAGAATGAGCAGACGAGTGGGCGACCTCAGCCCGAAGCAGGTGGACATTTTAGCCGAGGTAATTTAACTTTCCACTATAACATTTTATGTTCTTTGTAGCCTATATTCTAGCCTCTGTTTATTCAAATTACTGTCTAAAATGTTTTTGTCATATAGCCTATTCAGTGTATTCCTTAATCCCCCCCCCCCCCCCCCCCCCCAACAATTGTTTATTTAGTTCGTTGTGTCAGTATTGTGTTGTCTCGTGCTGCTAGTTTCGGGAGCGGCTTGAGGACATTCTCCCAGACCTTCCCGCGCAGCATGATCACTACCTGCTCCGCTGGCTCCGAGGTAAAATCAAAACGACTTCTTTGTTCCCATAGCAACATGAGATAGTCCTACCCTGCATTTCTGCAGGTTATGTTTATAGGTATTTGTTTTACCCGCAACATGAATTTCATATATTACAATATGATGGCAGGATGGTCATGTGTAAATCTCATTTTTCTGAGATCAAATTAAAATAGGGTAGGACTATCTAAAGTGCTTTTCAACATCTCTATTCTTACTTAAGCAGGCCTATGTTCCCCGTGAATAGAAAGAGGATGAAACATTTGTGCTGATGCAGTAGTCTATGTCTGAGTAAAAGTAGACCTAAAGGCTTCATTATCTCACTGATGTAGTGGACATGGGCTTAGCCAACAGCACATGCTCTCAGTTTCTCTGACCCCTAGAGAGTGAACCCTACAGTGAAACTTGTTGTCCAAGAATATGAGAGCAGGTTATGTTGTGACAACCACATAGGACAAATGTAGAGTAATAACTTTCCACTCTCTGACCCCATAGGGAGGTAAATCACACAGGTAGCCTAGGCATTTTGACAAGGTGTTGTGTTTTGACTAACAGTCAATCCACAACCCTGTATTCAAATGATATTTGACTCCTATTCATGGTGGTGACATTTTTTGTAAATTTACAGTCAAGTACAGTATTTTGTACACGTGTTACCTGTTACAGAAAGACACTCGTTTTCCTATCAGATATTGTTAACCCACACTCAGCATTGGAACTGTTACAATCGCCCAAAAATGTACATATTGCCACTTTAACAAATACTTAGGAGACAAGTTTTGGAGCATGTCTTTAATTAAGGAAGGGAGATTTGTTTAACAATATATATTTTTTTCATTTTAAAATTTTCACAAGCATCCCCCACAAAAAACATTCAGATAATGCCCCTTCTACACTCCCCTGTGTCTCCAGCATCAGCCCCCCCCCCCCCCAATGATATCCTCCAAAAAGTGTTCATTATTTGAAGTAATGTTGTTGTAAGATTGCAAACAGACTTGGCAGTTTTACTGTTATGGAGTCCAACTTTAGAGAGATTATTTTGTATACCTTTTAGCAAGTAGTTCTGAAAGTAGTGTAATACGTGCAGATATGTGCACCACATCATTGTTCGCTCTCTCTCTCGCTCTGCTGTGTGTACATGATGTGCATATTGCTTGCTGTCACTCATTTGGCGAGGGGTTGACGCTCATTGGTTGAACTCAAATTGCTAGGGGGCTGGCCCACGTAGTGGAAAATGTAGGGAAAATGGCACAACACAGCTTCCAGAAAGACAGACGCTTTCAAACTATATATTTTGTAGATAATTGAGGCAAGGCCGTAATTCTGCTCATATATTATGTACAGTGGGGCAAAAAAGTATTTAGTCAGCCACCAATTGTGCAAGTTCTCCCACTTAAAAAGATGAGAGAGGCCTGTAATTTTCATCATAGGTACACTTCAACTATGACAGACAAAATGAGATTTTTTTTCTCCAGAAAATCACGTTGTAGGATTTTTAATTTATTTATTTGCAAATTATGGTGGAAAATAAGTATTTGGTCAATAACAAAAGTTTATCTCAATACTTTGTTATATACCCATTGTTGGCAATGACAGAGGTCAAACGTTTTCTGTAAGTCTTCACAAGGTTTTCACACACTGTTGCTGGTATTTTGGCCCATTCCTCCATGCAGATCTCCTCTAGAGCAGTGCTGTTTTGGGGCTGTTGCTGGGCAACACGGACTTTCAACTCCCTCCAAAGATTTTCTATGGGGTTGAGATCTGGAGACTGGCTAGGCCACTCCAGGACCTTGAAATGCTTCTTACGAAGCCACTGCTTCGTTGCCCGGGCGGTGTGTTGGGGATCATTGTCATGCTGAAAGACCCAGCCACGTTTCATCTTCAATGACCTAGCTGATGGAAGGAGGTTTTCACTCAAAATCTCACCATACATGGCCCCATTCATTCTTTCCTTTACACGGATCAGTCGTCCTGGTCCCTTTGCAGAAAAACAGCCCCAAAACATGATGTTTCCACCCCCATGCTTCACAGTAGGTATGGTGTTCTTTGGATGCAACTCAGCATTCTTTGTCCTCCAAACATGACGAGTTTAGGTTTATGTCCACCTGTGTGGTTCTGGGATTTTTGCTCACCGTTCTTGTGATCATTTTGACCCCACAGGGTGAGATCTTGCGTGGAGCCCCAGATCGAGGGAGATTATCAGTGGTCTTGTATGTCTTCCATTTCCTAATAATTGCTCCCACAGTTGATTTATTCAAACCAAGCTGCTTACCTATTGCAGATTCAGTCTTCCCAGCCTGGTGCAGGTCTACAATTTTGTTTCTGGTGTCCTTTGACAGCTCATTGGTCTTGGCCATAGTGGAGTTTGGAGTGTGACTGTTTGAAGTTGTGGACAGGTGTCTTTTATACTGATAACAAGTTCAAACAGGTGCCATTAATACAGGTAACGAGTGGAGGACAGAGGAGCCTCTTAAAGAAGAAGTTATAGGTCTGTAAGAGCCAGAAATCTTGCTTGTTTGTAGGTGACCAAATACTTATTTTCCACCATAATTTGCAAATAAATTCATTAAAAAACCTACAATGTGATTTTCTGGAGAAAAAAAATCTCCTTTGTCTGTCATAGTTGAAGTGTACCTATGATGAAAATTACAGGCCTCTTTCATCTTTTTAAGTGGGAGAACTTGCACAATTGGTGGCTGACTAAATACTTTTTTGCCCCACTGTATTTATGAACTACACATCCAGTCCAAAGTGGGAGATTTAGTAGTAGTCAAAGTTCTGGAGCATGTCTTCAAGGAAGTAATTTATTTTTCAACAATATTATGCCCCTGCTACCCCCAACCCCCCCCATACACACATACACAAAATTACAGGCTACATGAGAGTACATAATACAGATCCCTTCAAACAGCCCACCCCCACTCCCCCAGCCAGTATTAGCCTCAATGCTGTAGAAAAAGAGCGAAACAGTGCCCTCTATATCAAATACTAGCAAATACATTTGTGAACATAAATATAAAGAAACACACACACAGAGAAAATGAAAGGGGAGGTGAGGTGAAGAGAGAGAGAACCACCTGTGTGATACAAGATGCACCACTACATAATCAGAAACATGGATTGTTCCAAAACTTGTGTATAGGTAGGTGAAGACTCTTGTAAGATTTGGGGACTGCATCCATGTCTGTGTATCTAGAGACGGGTCTCTAGCGTTTCTGGCTGCCAGTGTGGCTTCTGCTCTGGTGACATCTGACATTCGGTCACTTTGTTTCTGATAAGGTTTTGGAAGTAAACATCAGCTTATGGGGCACCTCGCTGGCCTGACCAATAGGGATGAACTGTGCGCCCTCTCCTCCTCCTGCCCTATGCCCACAAGAGCATATTTACTCAGCCAGTAGACCGGGTTTGGACAAACAAAGTAGGCTAAATATAAGATGACTTCCCTAACCTGATCTTTATAAAAGCTGGTGTACATTTACATAATTTAGCAGAGTGACTTACAGGAGCAATTAGGGTTAAGTATCTTGCTCAAAGGCACATCAACAGATTTTTCACCTAGTCGGCTCAGGAATTCAAACTAGCGACCTTTCAGTTACTGGCCCAACGCTCTTTTTTTTAACCTTTATTTTACTAGGCAAGTCAGTTAAGAACAAATTCTTATTTTCAATGACGGCCTAGGAACAGTGGGTTAACTGCCTGTTCAAGGGCAGAACGACAGATTTTGTACCTTGTCAGCTCGGGGATTTGAACTTGCAACCTTTCGGTTACTAGTCCAATGCTCTAACCACTAGGCTACACTGCCGCCCCACTAGGCTACCTATATTCCAGAACAGTGGTCACCAACCGGTCGATTTCCAAGGCATTTCAAGTCGATCGCCAAACATTTCAGTAAAAAACCCAATGATAAAGCCTTGTTTTTTGTATTAGTCTCAGGCAGCCTACGGCTGGCAAAACGTTTAAAGCCATGACAAGAGAGAGACTGTCAACGCATCCACCAAAGATCTGATGTTTTTATGAGTGAGTTCTTACTCAGCACTGTCAACACTTTATATTCAACACTTTTATAAGCCATAAAATGCACGTTCTTCCTATTTCCACTCAGCGCTTCAACAAGCAGTGCAGCAGTAATGAATGAATAGGAAAGTGTATCTATAGGCTTGTGTTGTTGTTGTTATTATTAGTCGCTTGGGTCTTTTTTAATATCAAGGAATATTTCACTTTCTCTGTTCATATGAGTAACAACATGAATTTGTGCACAAGGCAGAAATAATAATGAGTTTGGCCATCATGGAAGACAGTGTCCCTTTTTGGTCAGTGTCAGTGCAGGAAAGGGAGAGCGGAGGGATGTTGAGAGACGGACCTTCAGTCTGCTGTCTCCGCTGAGACTGACCATCAAATGCAGCCACCATCAGCCCAGTAAAATAAAAAGTAAATCATTTAAATGTATGTTCACTCAGCTGTGCCTCACAAGTAATACAACAATGAATCTATTACCGGTGTGATCATATAGCCTACCTCAAATGTGGAAATATAATTAAAAAAAATATTGGCAGGTAAATTCAAGCAAAGCCCGTATGCGTTGATAATGTAATGAGCCTATAGCTTACTGCACAAACCTCATTGCTACAGTACTGTTTTTAATTGGTTAATGTTACATAGGCTTACATAATAAAAATCAGAGCGGTAGATCTCGGCATGCATTTGGATTAAGAAAGTGATCTTGACTCAGAAAAGGTTGGCGACCACTGTTCTAGAAAATCATGTTTTAAGCAGCAAAGAGTGAACTGTTCTGTCTATGACTGTATTTCATTGTCCAGCTTCTGTGCCACATTGTGAATGTGTGTGATTATTTTATTTTCTGTGGTTGGACAAAGGCTCTGATCAATTCAATAGAGCACTCAATTTCCTATTAGTCCCTTAGGGAAGTGTATTGACCTGTTGATGGAGGTAGGTGGACAGGTAGGGGAACAGGTCCAGTATCTTTAGCCCATAGACAACCAGGCAGGCAACTGGACACCTATCCTGTAATAGTCATTAGACAACACAGGGACCAGATTACTGCAACTTGCATGATGGTAGTGTACTCACTGTCTGTACACACAGGTGTGTGAGAACAATGTCATTAGACACACATAGCAGTGTCGTAGTAGCTACTAGGTGCCATGCATTGGGGTTTGGACTTTTATAATGTAGAAGATTAAAACTCATTCTGCAAATAATGTATCAGCATTCACTACAGGCAAGGTATGCCATTAAATATTAGCTATTAAATCATGTGTGTGTGCACATTTGTGTCCACATGAGTTGACTCTTCCACGTAGTGGAGATTACTTCAAGGCAGATGGAATAGATCAATATTTGCGTTATCCCTCATCCTGTGTTTTAGCCTTACAAAAGAACGTTTAACCAGCTTATTCAACTGTGTCAGATTCGCTGTCTCACTGTCATTGGATGGTGTTACTATGTACCCTGTACACTATTTGCACTTAATTATATGAATAGCATCGGCCAACCTAAATTCAAGGCCATGACAGTTCTATGGTCCATACTGTATGCTTAAGGAATATTGGCATAACCAAATTTCCATAGGTGAGTTTTTTCACTCAAGCATAATAATAATTTATTATGTCTCCCTTTCGCGAAATATGTCTTGCATTTCACTCTCAACAGCACAACATGAACATCACCAGGTATAGTGGCGCAGCGGATCTAAGGCACTGTATCTCAGGGCTAGAGGTGTCACAACAGACACCCTGGTTCGAATCCATGCTGTATAACAACCGGCCGTGATTGGGAGTCCCATAGGGCGGTGCACAATTGGCCCAGCATCGTCCGGGATTGGCTGGTGTAGGCCATCATTGTAAATAACTATTTGTTCTAAACTGACTTAAATAAAGGTTAAAAAAAGGTTCCCACCAAAATTACATCAATATCACACAAAAAAGAGATGACAATGCTTTGTAATGTTTCGCTAACAAGAGATTAGTATTTGTAAGAAGGTATTGTATTCGCCTATATTGCTCAATTTCATTTAATTTTTGTGAGTCTTAACCAAAATATCAGATGGGACAAAATGTTCAGCTGCCACTTTAAGGGCGGGAGGTGACCCTGGTAACGTGGCCACTCGAGCCCTTTCTCTTGACCGAGGTAAAGACAGTTTCAGGTTGGATATTCAACAGATATTCACGCTTTCAAGCCTCAATAGCTTTCAAACCACTTGAGCCACAGACTCCAAATAAGTGTCATGATATTGGAAAAATTGTGCACAACATTGCACAGGTCTGATTTTCACGATATGGACATTAATTTGCTTTGCAAAGCTAATAAACATGTGGAAATGTGAGCAGCATTTTGTATTCCAAGTTGAATTAGTTAGGGAGCACTTTTTTGTAAACTTTTTTTACATTCAAATTTCAATAGCCCCTTGGTTCAGAATGTACACTCAGTGGGCCTACACATTGCACAACCTTTCATTTGTCCATTTTCATCTCACACAATTTTACATGAATTTTTCAAATGTTCAAATTTCAGTAGCTCCTTATGTGACCTACTGACTTCAAACAAGGTTCAGAATGTACACTCTGTACACGCTATATATCACATGTTCAGACTTAACTTTTGACTTTTTATTCACAAATGCAAATCTACTGCACTTTAGAGCCCTGCAAAATGACCACCCACCTACATGTCTGGTCAAAAAGACGTTCTTACCTGCCAATACATAAATCTACCTGCACTTGGCAGGTGTTAATGTTATGCCTGGTAATGAGAGTACATGCTTGGATGGCCAATATGATTGTCTATGTTACATCTTGTTTTGTCTTATTCTGTATCATGACAAGAGTGTTGTTTTTCTTCTTTTCCAGCCCGAAGCTTCAATGTTCAGAAAGCAGAGGCGATGCTTAGAAAGGTGAGACCCTGTTTCAAGTGTTTGTTGATCTAACAAGGTCCTCCTGTACTCTCTGATATCTAAACACTGGCTACTTTCCTCAGGTTGACTTGTACTTATTGACTGGACATAATAATGTCTACATATCCAATTTACCATGTGTAAGTTAATATACACTGTGTATCCATGATGCATTACCCTGTAATTAAAGAGTAACATGTGTTGTATTGATAAGAGAGACTAGAATGTAATAATAAAGATGGTGACATAACAAGGTGAATGTCTGGTGTCTGTAGGTTCTCCATGGAGATTGTTTAATAGAAACAATCTAGTTCTATGGATTTTTTTTTCTTCTACATCAGCGGATTATAATATGGAACCCTGGAAGCTGCATCTTCAAGCTACTTATTACACACACACACAGGAGATACTAAAGTATCAGTATAAGCCTCCTGATCCCTTCCTAGAGTGCACTGCTTCCAAAATGCTCCATTATATGTGTGTTCCCCTTTTGTTCAAAGTTCAAAGCCTTGAGGTTGTGTTTATCCAGAACTCCACATTATCCCACATTAAAAACACACACTTGAATCTTTTCAAAGCCAACTTTTATTCAACATAACTTTCACTGCTAAACGACTGTCCTGAACAAGAGTTTCTATCTCCTCTGTAGCATCTGGAGTTCAGGAAACACATGAAAGCAGACAGCATCATCGCTGACTGGAGGCCTCCTGAGGTGCCTGCCTGCCTGCCTGCCTGTCTGCCTGCCTGTGTGTGTGCCTGCCTTTCTGTTTGTCTGCCTGCCTGTCTGTCTGCCTGCCTGTGTGTGTGCCTGCCTGCCTGCCTTTGTGTTTGTCTGTCTGGTGAAAAGGTACAGCTCCGCCTGTGACAGAGTACAGCTACACCATTAGGACTAGCAGGGTTATTACACAGTGTAATAACACCACAGATGTTGATACAAACTACCATCTTACACAACGCACATTATGATCATTTGTGTGGCTTTCCTCCTTTCTAGCATGGTCAGATAGAGATTGGTATGGTCACAGAATTAAATAGAACAACTATAATATATCTGGGTTGTAAAATCCTCTTGATTCTCAAGCTGTATGGGTTCTACTAATTCTTATCGAGCTGTATGGGTTCTACTAATTCTTATCGAGCTGTATGAGTTCTACTAATTCTTATCGAGCTGTATGAGTTCTACTAATTCTTATCGAGCTGTATGAGTTCTACTAATTCTTATCGAGCTGTATGAGTTCTACTAATTCTTATCGAGCTGTATGAGTTCTACTAATTCTTATCGAGCTGTATGAGTTCTACTAATTCTTATCGAGCTGTATGTTGGTCCCATGTTTCATGAGCTGAAATAAAAGTTCCCAGACATTTTCTTATACGCACAAAAAGCTTATTTCTCTAAAATGTTGTGCACAATTTTGTTTACATTCCTGTTAATGAGCATTTCTCATTTGCCAAGATAATTCATCCATCTAACAGGTGTGGCATATCAAGAAGCTAATTAAACAGCATGATCATTACACAGGTCCAGCTTGTGCTGGGGACAACAAAAAGCCACTCTAAAATGTGCAGTTTTGTCACACAACACAATGCCACAGATGTCTCAAGTTTTGAGGGAGCGTGCAATTGGCATGCTGACTGCAGGAATCTCCACCAGAGCTGTTGCCAGATAATTGAATGTTCATTTCTCAACCATAAACCGCCTATAACGTTGTTTTAGAGAATTTGGCAGTACATCCAACTGGCCTCACAACCACCGATCACGTGTATGGCGCTGTGTGGGTGAGCTGTTTTCTGATGTCAACGTTGTGAACCGAGTGCCCCATGGTGGGGTTATGGTATGGGCAGGCATAAGCTACGGCCAGCGAACACATTTGCTTTCATCGATGGCAATTTGAATGCACAGAGATACCGTGACGAGATCCTGTGGCCCATTGTCGTGCCATTCATCCGCCGCCTTCACCTCATGTTTCAGCATGATGATGCATGGCCCCATGTCACAAGGATCTGTAATCTGTCATTTCCCAGTTCTTCCATGGCCTGCATACTCACCAGACATGTCACCCATTGAGCACGTTTGGGATGCTCTGGATTGACGTGTACGACAGTGTGGTCCAGTTCCCGCCGATATCCAGCAACTTCGCACAGCCATTGAAGAGAAGTGGGACAACATTCCACAAGCCACAATCAACAGCCTGATCAGCTCTATGCGAAGGAGATGTCGCCCTGCATGAGGCAAATGGTGGTCACACCAGATACTAACAGGTTTTCTAATCCACACCCCTACCTTTTTTCTTAAAGTATCTGTGACTAACAGATGCATATCTGTATTACCAGTCATGTGAAATCCACAGATTAGGGCCAAATTTATTTATTTCATTTGACTGATTTCCTTATATGAACTGTAAGTAAAATATTTGAAATTCTTGCATGTTGCGTTTACATTTTGGTTCAGTATAATTAGTCCTGTCTAAATAAAATAATTCAAAATATTTCACCAGGAAGCATGACTTAGCCACAAAAGACAATTTGCTTATTTTAAGAAAACTGCTGTGGATTGTTTCAAATCACAAGTGTGTTTGGGAAGCCGCAATTTGGGTTGTGTGCTTGGCAATAGGTCTAGCTGATTGAATTCTGGCTGTCAGTGAAAACGGTCAAAAAAATGTGATAAGATAATGTGTTGTGAGTATAATTTGCATGAAGAAAAGGGGAAGGGGGTGTGTGGTGAAGATATGGTGCGTCTCCAGAATGCATATTTAGGAAAGTGCCCATTTGGCAATGTCTTATTTCTGTCTTAACTCTCCACATACGCAACACACTTTTTCTTCGCCTCACAAAGTCAACAAAGTCTGTTTTTTGTATCCGTTGCCACTGATAATTCCTCAGTATTTAAAAAATCTTGTCAACACTCCCGGCCTTGATAATCACCAAGCCTGGGTGTGAATTAGTAAAATATCATGATCTGATGATCCCATATATCCAGTGAAAACATCCTAAAACACAGCTTTCTGTTCCAAACTCATTGGCGCAGGAAACTTTGAGGGCCCGGAATAGGCTAGTTGGTACATTGTTGCAAATTTGTTAGGACAACTTCGGGCCAGACCCTGTGATAATTTGATACAATGCTGAATTTCACTAGCAATAGCTCAAGTTAAGACATATAGAATGGGAGGCAGACAGGTGAAGAGAGCTGAATGTGATTCAAAGGATATTTTCTTCTGATTTTATTTGTCCAGTTTAGGTCTATTTATTTGACTTAGTTGATGAAGGACGTTATAGGACTACTGCTGCATTGATCTATAGGCTATCTCTGAGTTCCATGCTCATTTCTTTAGCCGCCAATAGATCACAATGTATCAATATGCCATATGGCAGAGGCTAGTGCTCTCGCCATAGATTAATTTGACTTAAGTGTGTTATGATTAACCACGTGACAATGATTTTCAGAAACTAAAATGTTATTATTGAAATTAAACTGTTCCATGAAAATGTGCATGCAGTTGAAGTGGGAAGTTTACATACACTTAGATTGGAGTCATTAAAACTTGTTTTTCAACCACTCCACAAATTTCTTGTAAACAAACTATAGTCTTTGCAAGTCAGTTAGAACATCTACTTTGTGCATGACACAAGTCATTTTTCCAACAATTGTTTACAGAGATGGGGTGGCAGGGTACGCTAGTGGTTAGAGCGTTGGACTAATAACCGGAAGGTTGCAAGTTCAAACCCCCGAGCTGACAAGGTACAAATCTCGTTCAAATCTGTCAAACAGTTGACCCACTGTTCCTAGGACATTGAAAATAAGAATTTGTTCTTAACTGACTTGCCTAGTTAAATAAAGGTTAAAGAAAAAAGAAGAAGATTATTTTATGTATAATTCACTGTATCACCATTCCATTGGGTCAGAAGTTTACATACACTAAGTTGACTGTGCCTTTAAACAGCTTGGAAAATTCCAGAAAATTATGTAATGGCTTTAGAAGCTTCTGATGGGCTAATTGACATAATTTGAGTCAATTGGAGGTATGTGGATGTATTTCAAGGCCTACCTTCAAACTCAGTGCCTCTTTGCTTGACATCATGGTAAATCAAAAGAAATCAGCCAAGACCTCAGGAAAAAAATTGTAGACCTCAACAAGTCTGGTTCATCCTTGGGAGCAATTTCCAAACGCCCGAAGGTACCACGTTCATCTGTACAAACAATAGTATGCAAGTATAAACACCATGGGACCACGCAGCCATCATACCGCTCAGGAAGGAGATGTGTTCTGTCTCCTAGAGATGAATGTACTTTTGTGCAATCCCAGAACAACAGCAAAGGACCTTGTGAAGATGCTGGAGGAAACAGGTACAAAAGTATCTATATCCACAGTAAAACGAGTCCTATATCAACATAACCTGAAAGGCCACTCAGCAAGGAAGAAGCCACTGTTCTAAAACTGCCATAAAAAAGCCAGACTACGGTTTGCAACTGCACATGGGGATAAAGATCGTGTTTTTTTTGTTGAGAAATGTCCTCTGGTTTGATTAAACAAAATGGCCATAATGACCATCGTTATGTTTGTAAGAAAAAGGGGGAGGCTTGCAAGCTGCAGCATCATGTTGTGGGGGTGCTTTGCTGCAGGAGGGACTGGTGCACTTCACTAAATAGATGGCATCATGAGGCAGGAAAATGATGTGGATATATTGAAGCAACATCTCAACATCTTGGTCGCAAATGGGTCTTCCAAATGGACAATGACCCCAAGCATACTTCCAAAGTTGTGGCAGAATGGCTTGAGGACAACAAAGTCAAGGTATATAGAACATTTGTGGGCAGAACTGAAAAGGCGTGTGCGAGCAAGGAGGCCTACAAACCTGACTCCGTTACACCAGCTCTGTCAGGAGGAATGGGCCAAAATTCACCCGACTTATTGTGGGAAGCTTGTGGAAGGCTACCCGAAACGTTTGACCCAAGTTAAACTATTTAAAGGCAATGCTAACCAATACTAATTGAGTGTATGTTTTCTTTTGACCCACTGGGAATGTGATGAAAGAAATAAAAGCTGAAATAAATCATTCTCTCTACAATTATTCTGACATTTCACATTCTTAAAATGTGAAACTGACCTAAGACAGGGAATTTTTACTAAGATGAAATGTCAGGAATTGTTAACAACGGAGTTTAAATGTATTTGGCTAAGGTGTATATAAACTTCCTACTTCAACTCTATGTACATATTCATAACTGGCAACCAGATCGGTAGAAAAGGTAGGATAAATTGTAAGCTTCCCCAAACTTTAAAAAAACGGGCCCGCCTATGGTAATCAAAGGCATGTCCAACTGATTCGTTCTGGCGCCGGGTCTGACTGTATGATGTGGTTCCCCAGGTGATCGAGCGGTATGTGTCCGGGGGGATGTGTGGGTACGACCTCGAGGGAAGTCCCATCTGGTACGATGTCATTGGGCCCCTGGACCCCAAAGGTCTGCTGCTGTCCTGCACCAAACAGGACTTCATGAGGACCAAGATCAGAGACACAGAGATGCTCCGCAGAGAGTGTCAGAAACAGACAGAGAAGGTACACTTTGAACTACCATGCTTTTATATGTATGACAATATTAACACAAACAGTGCCTTCAGAAAGCATTCACACTCCTGGACTTTTTCCACATTTATTTGTTTTACAGCCTGAATATAAAATGGATTACATTTAGATTCTTTGTCACTGGCCTACACACATTACCCCACAATGTCAAAGTGGAATTACCTTTTTTTTTTTTTCATTTTGACAAATGAATTACAAATGAAAAGCTCAAATGTCTTGAGTCAAAAAGTATTCAACCCCTTTTTTTGGCAAGCCTAAATACAATCAGGAGTAAAAATGTGCTTAAAAAGTCACATTATAAGTTGCATGGACTCACTTTGTGTGCAGTAATTGTGTTAAACATGATTTCTGAATGACTACCTCATCTCTACACCCCACACATACAGTTTATCTGTAAGGTCCTTCAGACAAACAGTGAATTTTAAATACCAATTCAACCACAAAGACAAGGGAGGTTTTCCAGTGCCTCGCAAAGAAGGGCACCTATTTGTAGTTGGGTACAAATAAAAAGTAGACATTGAATATCCCATTGAGCATGGTGAAGTTATTAATTGCACTTTGGATGGTGTATCAATACACCCAATCACTACAAAGAAACAGGTGTCCTTCCTTGCTCAGTTGCCTGAGAGGAAAGAAACTGCTCAGGGATTTCGGCCATTGAGATCAGTGGTGACTTTAAAACAGTTTAATGGCTATGATAGGAGAAAACTGAAGATGGATCAACAACATTGTAGTTACTCGACAATTCTAACCTAATTGACAGATTGAAAAGATGTACAGGATAAAAATATTCCAAAACATGCGTCCTGTTTGCAACTAGGCACTAAAGTACTGCAAAAAATGTGGCAAAGCAATGAACGTTTGGTCCTGAATACAAAGCATTATATTTGGGGCAAATCGAACACAATACATCACTGAGTACCACTCTTCATATTTTCAAGCATGGTGGTGGCTGCATCATGTTATGGGTATGCTTGTCATCGGCAAGGACAAGGGAGTATTTAGGTTAAAAAAAATGAATAGAGCTAAGCACAGGCAGAATCCTAGAGAAAAACCTGGTTCAGTCTGCTTTCCAACAGACACTGGGAGACAAATTCACCTTTCAGCAGGACAATAACCTAAAATACAATGGAGACACCTGCTCATCGAACATCTCATTACAAAATCATGGGCATTAATACGGAGTTGGTCCCCCCTTTGCTGCAATAACAGCCTCCACTCTTCTGGGAAGGCTTTCCACTAGATGTTGGAACGTTGCTGAGGGGACTTGCTTCCATTCAGCCAAAAGAGCGTTAGTGAGGTTGGGCACTGATGTTGGGCGATTAGGCCTGGCTCGCAGTCGGCGTTCCAATTCATCCCAAAGGTGTTTGATGGGATTGAGGTCAGGGCACTTTGTAGGCTAGTCAAGTTCTTCCACACAGATCACGACAAACCATTTCTGTATGGACCTCGCTTTGTGCACGGGGGCATTGTCATGCTGAAACAGGAAAGGGCCTTACCCAAACGGTTGCCACAAAGTTGGAAGCACAGAATCGTCTAAAATGTAATTGTATCCTGTAGGGTTTAGATTTCCATTCACTTCAACTAACGGGCTGCTAGCTTTACACCACTCCAGCCGACACTTGGCATTGCGCATGGTGATCTTAGGCTTGTGTGTGGCTGCTTTCCCATGGAAACCCATTTCAGCTCCAAACGAACAGTTCTTGTGCTGACACTGCTTCCAGAGGCAGTTTGGAACTCGGTAGTGATTTCCTCAGTTGAAGCGATGTCCACATACTTTTGGCCTTGTAGTGTATGTAGATGAGATTCTTTCAATACGTTCTCAAACATTTCTAAAAACATGTTTTCACTTTGTCATTATGGTGTATTGTAGATGAGGGAGAAAATATATATATTTAATCGATTTTGAATGTATCACACAAAATGTGGAATATGTATTACAGTATGACAGGCCTTTATTCTAATCTCAGAGTGCCAGAAGCAGACATTTATTACATATATATTCAATAAGATAAGGCTTTATTTATTACAGTGCCAGAGACAGTACAGACAGACATTCATTAAAGAGATTTTTGCAACACCAAGAGTTGTGGGTTTGATTCCCGCTAGGGCCACCCATACATAAAATGTATGCACCCATGACTGTAAGACGTTTTGGATAAAAGTGTCTGCTAAATGGTGTATAATATTGTTATTATTATTATTATTATATAGAAGAACGAGAGGTTTGACCTAAAACGCTCTTAAAATATCCCCCACCCCTTTTTCACTCTCTCTCCCCTCCCCACCTCCTCTCCTTCTCCCTCTCTCAGTTGGGCGTTAATGTGGAGACGATAACCCTGATCTATGACTGTGAGGGACTGGGCCTGAAGCACCTGTGGAAGCCTGCTTTAGAGGCCTATGGAGAGGTGAGCCCACTGAATTAAATAGATTAGAACACAATATATACACACTAATGGTTCTAAATAGTACCAGATATGGGTTCTTTGGCTTGTAACCATAGCAGCACCCTTTTTGGTGCTATATACAACCCTTTTTTGAAGGTTTAATATAGAACCATGCCCATCATGTTCTAAATGGAACCTGTATGGTGTTATAAAGAACCCTTTCCCAAGGTTCTATAAATAATAATTTAAAAAAAATTCTATATAGCACCAAAAATGGGTTCTGCTATGGTTACAACCCTTTTGGGGTTATATAGAACCCTGTTTTATGCTTCTTTATGGAAATGTTATGTAGTAGGGTTCTAAACTCAGCAAAAAAAGAAACATCCTCTCACTGTCAACTGCGTTTATTTAAAGAAAACACGTGTAAATATTTGTATGAACATAACAAGATTCAACAACTGAGACATAAACTGAACAAGTTCCACAGACATGTGACTAACAGAAATTGAATAATGTGTCCCTGAACAAAGGGGGGGTCAAAATCAAAAGTAACAGTCAGTATCTGGTGTGGCCACCAGCTGCACTAAGTACTGCAGTGCATCTCCTCCTCAAGGACTGCACCAGATTTGCCAGCTCTTGCTGTGAGATGATACCCGCTCTTCCACCAAGGCACCTGCAAGTTCCCAGACATTTCTGGGGGGGAAATAGTCCTAGCCCTCACCCTCCGAACCAACAGGTCCCAGACGTACTCAATGGGATTTAGATCTAGGCTCTTCGCTGGCCATGGCAGAACACTGACATTCCTGTCTTGCAGGAAATCACACACAGAACAAGCAGTATGGCTGGTGGCATTGTCATGCTGGAGGGTCATGTCAGGAAGAGCCTGCAGGAAGGATACCACATGAGGGAGGAGAATGTCTTCCCTGTAACACACAGCATTGAGATTGCCTGCAATGACAGCAAGCTCAATCCGATGATGCTGTGACACACCGTCCCAGACCATGACGGACCCTCCACCTCCAAATCGATCCCACTCCAGAGTACAGGCCTCGGTGTAACGCTCATTCCATCTACGATAAACGTGAATCCGACCATCACCCCTGGTGAGACAGTGAAGAGCCCCTTTTGACAGTCCTGTCTGGTCCAGCGACGGTGGGTTTGTGCCCATAGGCTACGTTGTTGCCAATTCCATCTACGATAAACGTGAATCCGACCATCACCCCTGGTGAGACAGTGAAGAGCCCCTTTTGACAGTCCTGTCTGGTCCAGCGACGGTGGGTTTGTGCCCATAGGCTACGTTGTTGCCAGTGTTGTCTGGTGAGGACCTGCCTTACAACAGGCCTACAAGCCCTCAGTCCAGCCTCTCTCAGCCTATTGAGGACAGTCTGAGCACTGATGGAGGGATTGTGTGTTCCTGGTGTAAATTGGGCTCAGCCTATTGAGGACAGTCTGAGCACTGATGGAGGGATTGTGTGTTCCTGGTGTAAATTGGGCAGTTGTTGTTGCCATCCTGTACCTGTCCTGCAGGTGTGATGTTCGGATGTACAGATCCTGTGCAGGTGTTGTTACACGTGGTCTGCCACTGCGAGGACGATCAGCTGTCCGTCCTGTCTCCCTGTAGCGCTGTCTTAGGCGTCGCACAGTACGGACATTGCAATTTATTGCCTTGACCACATCTGCAGTCCTCATTCCTCCTTACAGCATGCCTAAGGCACGTTCACGCAGATGAGCAGGGACCCTGGGCATCTTTCATTTGGTGTTTTTCAGAGTCAGTAGAAAGTCCTCTTTAGTGTCCTAAGTTTTCATAACTGTGACCTTAATTGCCTACCATATGTAAGCTGTTAAGTGCCTTGACTACCGTTCCACAGGTGCATGTTCATTAATTGTTTATGGTTCATTGAACACGCATGGGAAACAGTGTTTAAACCCTTTTCAATGAAGATGTGGGAAGTTAATTGGATTTTTTTGAATTATATTTGAAAGTCAGGGTCCTGAAAAAGGGACGTTTCTTTTTTTGCTGAGTTTATAAAAAACCTTTCTCAATCTGAAATGTTCTTTGTAGATCCTGTAGAAGAACCATACAGGTTTTTATTCTGGTCAGTCATATTATATATATTCTAATGAGCCACCTCGCCTACATTGAATTATCACTAAAAGAGCAAAGAACCCTTTTGCGAACTTTAAAGAACCATTGAAGAACAGAACTCAAAGGGTTATTTGAGTAATTATGGCTCCACATAGAACCATCACCCTTCCTAAAGATCCCTTGGGGAACCCTCATCTTTTAGTGTTTATGCATCTCTATGGGTGAGACCACCATGAATAGACATGTCTGAAAAACAAAGTGTCTGTCTGGCTGTTGTCTGTCTGTTGGCTGGCTGGCTGTCCCTCGCTAATACTGTTGCAGATTCTTACCATGTTTGAGGAGAACTATCCTGAAGGACTCAAGAGGGTGTTTCTCATCAAGAGTGAGTCATCTAGATTCTGCGTGTGTGTGTGTGTGTGTGTGTGTGTGTGTGTGTGTGTGTGTGTGTGTGTGTGTGTGTGTGTGTGTGTGTGTGTGTGTGTGTGTGTGTGTGTGTGTGTGTGTGTGTGTGTGTGTGGTATCTATGTCTTACAATCTATGTCTTACAATATCTATGTCAATAAAATGTCACGGGAGGTTGGTGGCACCTTAATTGGGGAGGACGGGCTTGTGGTAATGGCTGGAGCAGAATTATTTTGAGCCGTCCTCCCCTCAGCAGCCTCCTGTGTTGTGCGTGCGTCCGGGTGTGTATTTATAGTGCCTCTCTCTCCCTGCAGCTCCTAAGCTATTCCCGATGGCCTACAACCTGGTCAAACACTTCCTGAGTGAAGAGACACGTCACAAGATCATCATTCTGGGATGTGAGTACTGTGTTCCTATATATACTACACACTAGGGAGCAGTTACAGTATATCTGAGGTATTTTTCTTATCAATATGGACTATTGGAATATGGTTTCTGTAAATGAGAAAATATCACCTAATATTGCTCTTTGATATGGTATGTGTCTGTCTAATCCAGGGCTCTCCTGTCTAGTCCACGGCTCTCCTGTCTAATCCAGGGCTCTCCTGTCTAGTCCACGGCTCTCCTGTCTAGTCCAGGGCTCTCCTGTCTAATCCAGGGCTCTCCTGTCTAGTCCACGGCTCTCCTGTCTAATCCAGGGCTCTCCTGTCTAGTCCACGGCTCTCCTGTCTAGTCCACGGCGCTCCTGTCTAATCCAGGGCTCTCCTGTCTAGTCCACGGCTCTCCTGTCTAATCCAGGGCTCTCCTGTCTAGTCCACGGCTCTCCTGTCTAGTCCACGGCTCTCCTGTCTAGTCCACGGCTCTCCTGTCTAGTCCACGGCTCTCCTACCCTGTTCCTGGAGAGCTACCGTCCTGTAGATTTTTACTCCAACCCTAATCTAATTGGTTGATAAGCTGAATCAGGTTAGTTACAACAGGTAGTAACAACAGTTGGAGCAAAAACCTACAGGAGGGTAGCTGTCCAGGAACAGGATTGGAGAGCCCTGGTCTGTATCGTTTTGAGATGTCACTTCTCGCCATTAGGGGGCAATCTCACATCAGGTGGTGGTGGGCCAAGTGTACAGCTGTAACAAACATTTGAACCTCCCCTGTCTTTCTCTCCCCCTCTCTTTTCCCCCTCTCTCCGTCTCTAGCTAACTGGCAGGAGGTGTTACTTAAGCACATTGACCCGGAGCAACTCCCGGTGGCGTACGGAGGAACACTTACTGACCCTGATGGTGACCCTCGCTGTCGAACCATGGTGAGAAAGAGGGAGGGAGGGAGGGAGGTAACTTCCACAAAGCTGTGAACGATCTGAAAGACAAGGCAAGAAGGGACTTCTACGCCATCAAAAGGAACATCAAATTCGACATCCAATTAAGATTTGGCTAAAAATAATTGAATCAGTTAAAGAACCCATTGCCCTTTATGGTTGTGAGGTCTGGGGTCCGCTCACCAACCAAGAATTCACAAAAACACCAAATTGAGACTGCATGCATTATTTTGATATTAAAATATCCTCTTTGTACAACGTAAAACACCAAATAATGCATGCAGAGCAGAACTAGGCTGATACCAGAAAATAGCTTTTCAATTCTACGACCACCTAAAAGGAAGCGATTCCCAAACCTTCCATAACAAAGCCATCACCTACAGAGAGATGAACCTGGAGAAGAGTCCCCTAAGCAAGCTGGTCCTGGGGCTCTGTTCACAAAGAGACCCCACAGAGCCCCAGGAGAGCAACACAATTAGACCCAACCAAATCATGAGAAAACAAAAAGATAATTACTTGACACATTGGAAAGAATTTACCAAAAAACAGAGCGAACTAGAATGCTATTTGGCCCTAAACAGAGAGTACACAGGGGCAGAATACCTGTCCACTGTGACTGACCCTAAACAGAGAGTACACAGGGGCAGAATACCTGTCCACTGTGACTGACCCTAAACAGAGATTACACAGGGGCAGAATACCTGTCCACTGTGACTGACCCTAAACAGAGAGTACACAGGGGCAGAATACCTGTCCACTGTGACTGACCCTAAACAGAGAGTACATAGTGGCAGAATACCTGTCCACTGTGACTGACCCTAAACAGAGAGTACACAGTGGCAGAATACCTGTCCACTGTGACTGACCCTAAACAGAGAGAACACAGTGGCAGAATACCTGTCCACTGTGACTGACCCTAAACAGAGAGTACATAGTGGCAGAATACCTGTCCACTGTGACTGACCCTAAACAGAGAGTACACAGTGGCAGAATACCTGTCCACTGTGACTGACCCTAAACAGAGAGAACGCAGTGGCAGAATACCTGTCCACTGTGACTGACCCTAAACAGAGAGTACACAGTGGCAGAATACCTGTCCACTGTGACTGACCCTAAACAGAGAGTGCACAGGGGCAGAATACCTGTCCACTGTGACTGACCCTAAACAGAGAGTGCACAGGGGCAGAATACCTGTCCACTGTGACTGACCCTAAACAGAGAGTACACAGTGGCAGAATACCTGTCCACTGTGACTGACCCTAAACAGAGAGTACACAGTGGCAGAATACCTGTCCACTGTGACTGACCCTAAACAGAGAGTACACAGTGGCAGAATACCTGACCACTGTGACTGACCCTAAACAGAGAGAACACAGTGGCAGAATACCTGTCCACTGTGACTGACCCTAAACAGAGAGTACACAGTAGCAGAATACTTGTCCACTGTGACTGACCCTAAACAGAGAGTACACAGTTGCAGAATACTTGTCCACTGTGACTGACCCTAAACAGAGAGTACACAGTGGCAGAATACCTGACCACTGTGACTGACCCTAAACAGAGAGTACACAGTGGCAGAATACCTGACCACTGTGACTGACCCTAAACAGAGAGAACACAGTGGCAGAATACCTGACCACTGTGACTGACCCTAAACAGAGAGAACACAGTGGCAGAATACCTGACCACTGTGACTGACCCTAAACAGAGAGTACACAGTGGCAGAATACCTGACCACTGTGACTGGCCCTAAACAGAGAGTACACAGTGGCAGAATACCTGACCACTGTGACTGGCCCTAAACAGAGAGTACACAGTGGCAGAATACCTGACCACTGTGACTGACCCTAAACAGAGAGAACACAGTGGCAGAATACCTGACCACTGTGACTGACCCTAAACAGAGAGTACACAGTGGCAGAATACCTGACCACTGTGACTGGCCCTAAACAGAGAGTACACAGTGGCAGAATACCTGACCACTGTGACTGACCCTAAACAGAGAGAACACAGTGGCAGAATACCTGACCACTGTGACTGACCCTAAACAGAGAGAACACAGTGGCAGAATACCTGACCACTGTGACTGACCCTAAACAGAGAGTACACAGTGGCAGAATACCTGACCACTGTGACTGGCCCTAAACAGAGAGTACACAGTGGCAGAATACCTGACCACTGTGACTGACCCAGAATTAAGGAAAGCAATACGTGTTTTTTGTTGTTGTTTTATTTAACCCTTATTTTACCAGGTAAGTTGACTGAGAACACATTCTAATTTACAGCAACAACCTGGGGAATAGTTACAGGGGAGAGGAAGGGGATGAATGAGCCAATTGGAAGCTGGGGATGATTAGGTGACCTTGATGGTCAGATTGGGAATTTAGCCAGGACACCGGGGTTAACACCTCTACTCTTACGATAAGTGCCATGGGATCTTTAGTGACCACAGACTCTTGCTATAGCCTTGCTATTGAGAGAAGCCGCCGTAGGCAGACCTGGCTCTCAAGAGAAGACAGGCTATGTGCACACTGCCCACAAGATGAGGTGGAAACTGAGCTGCACTTCCTAACCTCCTGCCAAATGTATGGCCATATTAGAGACACATATTTCCCTCAGATTACACAGACCCACAAAGAATTCAAAAAACAAATCCAATTTTGATAAACTCCCATATCTATTGGGTGAAATACTTTAGTTTGCCATCACAGCAGCAAGATTTGTGATTTGTGTTGCCACAAGAAAAGGGCAGCCAGTGAAGAACAAACACCATTGTAAAAATACAACCCATATTAATGTTGATTTATTCTCCCTTTACACATAGAGAGAGAGAGAGAGAGAGGTGTTTGTGCATGAATTGATGTGTGTGTTGTGGTGGTAGATAAACTATGGCGGTACGGTGCCCAGGTCGTACTATGTTCAGGACAATATGGTCAAGGTCCAGTATGACAACAGTGTGACCATCAGCCGAGGCTCCGCCTTCACACTGGAGTATGACATCACCTCCCCCAGCAGCATCCTCAGGTAACCAACCTTTAACCCTGACAACTGACTTACCTTACTTCCCAAACCTGGCTGTAATCTTTGACCTTAAAGCTGAAATCCTCATAAGGTGAAACAGTGTTACTGTTCGCCTTTGTTGTTTTTGTTGCTGAAACAAACAAAAAATCTGCAGTACTTATTGTGTTCTATCTCTCATGCAATGATGCCTGAGGGAAAACAACAGTGTTTGTTGTTTGCAGTAACTTCTTAGTTGTTGTAATATCCCAAACGGACGTGGCAGTTTCACCATTAAGGATTCCAGCTTTAAGTCTGACCAAACACACTAGAGTTAAACCCTGACCCCAAACTGACATGGGTGTCTTCCATATTGATTTCTCCTACCCAGTGGTGATTTCAGATCAGTGCAGATGAAGGAGAGGAAGCCACTTTACACTATTGAGATGCAGCCCTGGTAAAGATGTCACGTGGAGTAAGACCTCCCCTCTCTTCTCGTCCATCTTCCTTCCTCCTTCCCTCTATCTCCCCACATCCCTCCATTCCTCTCTCCCTCTCCTCCTCCCCCTTCTCCCTCCATCTCCTCCTCCACCCTCTCCTCTCTAGGTGGCAGTTTGCCAGTGATGGGGCAGACATAGGCTTTGGGGTGTTCATGCGGACCCAGGAGGGGGGTGGGGCTCAGAAGGTGGGGGACATGCTGCAGGTGGTGCCTAGTGAACGCTACAACTCACACATGGTCCCAGAGGACCGCTCACTCACCTGCCCCGAGCCTGGAACTTGTGAGTACACACCAATGGAGGCTGCTGAGCGGAGGACGGCTCATAGTAATGGCTGGAACAGAGCGAATGGAATGGTATCAAACTATGTGTTTGATGTATTTGATACTATCCTACTCATTCCGCTCCTGCCATTACCACGAGTCCATCCTCCCCAATTAAGGTGCCACCAACCTCCTGTGGTATACACACACACACATTGGTAGAGACACACACAGATACACACACACACATACAGTGCCTTGCGAAATGATTCGGCCCCCTTGAACTTTGCGACCTTTTGCCACATTTCAGGCTTCAAACATAAAGATATAAAACTGTATTTTTTTGTGAAGAATCAACAAGTGGGACACAATCATGAAGTGGAACGACATTTATTGGATATTTCAAACTTTTTTAACAAATCAAAAACTGAAAAATTGGGCGTGCAAAATTATTCAGCCCCTTTACTTTCAGTGCAGCAAACTCTCTCCAGAAGTTCAGTGAGGATCTCTGAATGATCCAATGTTGACCTAAATGACTAATGATGATAAATACAATCCACCTGTGTGTAATCAAGTCTCCGTATAAATGCACCTGCACTGTGATAGTCTCAGAGGTCCGTTAAAAGCGCAGAGAGCATCATGAAGAACAAGGAACACACCAGGCAGGTCCGAGATACTGTTGTGAAGAAGTTTAAAGCCGGATTTGGATACAAAAAGATTTCCCAAGCTTTAAACATCCCAAGGAGCACTGTGCAAGCGATAATATTGAAATGGAAGGAGTATCAGACCACCTCAAATCTACCAAGACCTGGCCGTCCCTCTAAACTTTCAGCTCATACAAGGAGAAGACTGATCAGAGATGCAGCCAAGAGGCCCATGATCACTCTGGATGAACTGCAGAGATCTACAGCTGAGGTGGGAGACTCTGTCCATAGGACAACAATCAGTCGTATATTGCACAAATCTGGCCTTTATGGAAGAGTGGCAAGAAGAAAGCCATTTCTTAAAGATATCCATAAAAAGTATCGTTTAAAGTTTGCCACAAGCCACCTGGGAGACACACCAAACATGTGGAAGAAGGTGCTCTGGTCAGATGAAACCAAAATTGAACTTTTTGGCAACAATGCAAAACGTTATGTTTGGCGTAAAAGCAACACAGCTCATCACCCTGAACACATCATCCCCACTGTCAAACATGGTGGTTGCAGCATCATGGTTTGGGCCTGCTTTTCTTCAGCAGGGACAGGGAAGATGGTTAAAATTGATGGGAAGATGGATGGAGCCAAATACAGGACCATTCTGGAAGAAAACCTGATGGAGTCTGCAAAAGACCTGAGACTGGGACGGAGATTTGTCTTCCAACAAGACAATGATCCAAAACATAAAGCAAAATCTACAATGGAATGGTTCAAAAATAAACACATCCAGGTGTTAGAATGGCCAAGTCAAAGTCCAGACCTGAATCCAATCGAGAATCTGTGGAAAGAACTGAAAACTGCTGTTCACAAATGCTCTCCATCCTACCTCACTGAGCTCGAGCTGTTTTGCAAGGAGGAATGGGAAAAAATGTCAGTCTCTCGATGTGCAAAACTGATAGAGACATACCCCAAGCGACTTACAGCTGTAATCGCAGCAAAAGGTGGCGCTACAAAGTATTAACTTAAGGGGGCTGAATAATTTTGCACGCCCAATTTTTCAGTTTTTGATTTGTTCAAAAAGTTTGAAATATCCAATAAATGTTGTTCCACTTCATGATTGTGTCCCACTTGTTGTTGATTCTTCACAAAAAAAATACAGTTTTATATCTTTATGTTTGAAGCCTGAAATGTGGCAAAAGGTCGCAAAGTTCAAGGGGGCCGAATACTTTCGCAAGGCACTGTAGATGAACACATACAAACAAAGATGTTCAGACCACTTCTCTTTTTCTACATTTTGTTACATTACAGCCTTATACTAAAATTTATAAAATAAATTAAAATCCTCATCAATCTGCACACAATACCACATAATGACAAAGCAAAAACAAGTTTTTAGACATTTTTGCTCATTTATAAAAATTTAAAACAGAAATACCTCATTTAAATAAGTATTCAGACCCTTTGTTATTAGACTTGAAATTGAGCTCAGGTGCATCCTGTTTCCATTGATCATCCTTGAGAGTCCACCTGTGATTATCCTTGAGAGTCCACCTGTGATCATCCTTGAGAGTCCACCTGTGGTAAAATCCATTGATTGGACATGATTTGTAAAGGCACACACCTGTCTATATAAGGTCCCACAGTTGAATGTCAGCAAAAACCATGCCATGAGGTCGAAGGAATTGTCCGTTGAGCTCTGAGACAGGATTGTGTCGAGGCACAGATCTGGGGAAGGGTACCAAAAAAGATCAGTATTGAAGGTCCCATCATTCTTAAATGGAAAAAGTGTAGAGCCACCAAGACCACCATTCCTAGAGCTGTCCGCACGGCCAAACTGAGCAATCGGGGAAGAATGGCCTTGGTAGGGTAGGTGACCAAGAACCCGAACCCGCCAGACGGATGCCACTCCTCAGTAAAAGGCACACGACAGCCCGCTTGGAGTCTGCCAAAAGGCACCTAAAGAACTTTCGGACTATGAGAAACAAGATTCTCTGGTCTGATGAAACCAAGATTGAATTCCAAGATGAATGGAGCAAAGTACAGAGAGATCCTTGATGAAGACCTGCTTCAGAGCTCTCAGGACCTCAGACTGGGGCGAAGGTTCACATTCCAACAGGACAACGACCAAAAGCACACAGCCAAGACAACGTAGGAGTGGCTTCGGGACAAGTCTCTGAATGTCCTTGAGTGGTCCAGCCAAAGGCCAGACTTGAACCCGATCAAACATCTCTGGAGAGACCTGAAAATAGCTGTGCAGCGACGCTCCCCGTCCAACCTGACAGAGCTTGAGAGGATCTGCAGAGAAAAATGGGAGAAATTCCCCAAATACAGGTGTGCCAAGCTGGTAGCATCATACCCAAGAAGACTCAATGCTATAATCGCTGCCAAAGGTGCTTCAACAAAGTACTGAGTAAAGGGTCTGAATACTTATGTAAATGTGATATTTCAGTTATATGAAAAAAACGTTTTTTGCATTGTCATTATGGGGTGTAGATTGATGAGGGGGAAAAACTATTTAATACATTTTAGAATAAGGCTGTAATGCAACAAAATGTGGAAAAAGTGAAGGGGTCTGAATACTTTCCTGAATGCACTGTATACACATGCACAAACAAATAGACACTCACACTAACAGATACAGCTATACAGATACACACATACAGCCAGACAGAAACACACATACAGCCAGACCGATACACACATACAGCCAGACAGATACACACATACAGCCAGACAGATACACACATACAGCCAGACAGATACACACATACAGCCAGACAGATACACACATACAGCCAGACAGAAACACACATACAGCCAGACCGATACACACATACAGCCAGACAGATACACACATACAGCCAGACAGATACACACATACAGCCAGACAGATACACACATACAGCCAGACAGATACACACATACAGCCAGACAGATACACACATACAGCCAGACAGATACACACATACAGCCAGACAGATACACACATACAGCCAGACAGATACACACATACAGCCAGACAGATACACACATACAGCCAGACAGATACACAGTAGTAATTCTGTATTGTGTCCTGTGTGTAGACGTGCTGCGTTTTGACAACACCTACAGCGTGCTGCAGTCGAAGAAGATCAGCTACACTGTCAATGTTCTACTGCCAGACGGACAAACACAGAGCCCTAGGAGTATCAGAGGGGGTGGACGGCTGGAGTAACACACACACACACACACACAAAACACACGTACTGACAGACAGACACAGAGCCCTTGGAGTATCAGAGGGGGTGGACGGCTGGAGTAACACACACACAAAACACACGTACTGACAGACAGACACAGAGCCCTAGGAGTATCAGAGGGGGTGGACGGCTGGAGTAACACACACACACAAAACACACGTACTGACAGACAGACACAGAGCCCTAGGAGTATCAGAGGGGGTGGACGGCTGGAGTAACACACACACACAAAACACACGTACTGACAGACAGACACAGAGCCCTAGCAGTATCAGAGGGGGTGGACGGCTGGAGTAACACACACACACACACACACAAAACACATGTACTGACAGACAGACACAGAGCCCTAGGAGTATCAGAGGGGGTGGACGGCTGGAGTAACACACACACACAAAACACACACGTACTGACAGACAGACACAGAGCCCTAGGAGTATCAGAGGGGGTGGACGGCTGGAGTAACACACACACACAAAACACACGTACTGACAGACAGACACAGAGCCCTAGCAGTATCAGAGGGGGTGGACGGCTGGTGTAACACACACACACAACACACACGTACTGACAGACAGACATAGAACCCTAGGAGTGTCAGAGGGGGTGGACGGCTGGAGTAACACACACACACACAAAACACACGTACTGACAGACAGACACAGAACCCTAGGAGTGTCAGAGGGGGTGGACGGCTGGAGTAACACACACACACAACACACACACACGTACTGACAGACAGACACAGAGCCCCAGGAGAGAGGGGCCAGACATCTGGCATCACACACATGCCCACACACAAACACACGAATATGAGATCTGGGGGAGTGAAGATAGCAACGTAGAGTATACAGTGCAGTTTAAACACCACTGTTCTCAGTTATGAGCATTAGCTATTATGACAGGACATTTTCCAATGCTTTTCTAGAAAAAAGGATCTGTACAAGAGTCATGTTAGATTTGAGTTAGGACTATACGTCGTTGTTTTATAGTATTGTGTGAATGGAATAGCGACAGTTTTCAGCACAGAAAAGACACTTTGTTATATAGGATACATTAGTTCAATGTAAAAAGACACAGTGCATGTGGAAGGAATGAAGGAATGATTATGAAGTGGAGCAATGAATATAGTTTAGTGTTTTCACTAACGATGCCTCTCATTAACAGTTTCATTATCAATTGTATTAATTGACAGCTGATAGATAGGCTACATATATAGGTTGTTTTACTATTATAGCAACCCTAAAGAGATGATTCTTACACAATGTTAAGATGCACTCATTGTCAATAGATCAGTCATTCTAGAAAGGCTATCTCTCAGAATCGTAAAATCTTTATTTTCAAAATGCAAGTTGAATCCTGAAAATGTTTAAGATGTTTCTTGATCAGAATTATATTCATAATATTCAAATTTTGTAGAATCATGACATTTGAAATGTTCTTGTACCATGATTATTTTTTTGAATAATAAATGTTATTTGACTGCTCTATTTTAAAAGCGCTTCCCAATCAGGGATATTCCGTTTTTGTCCACTAGATGGCAATATAAGATCGCATAAAAACTACTATCATTGGATTAAACACAACCGTGATTTCTACAGTATCGTGTTATTGTTACGTAGCTCTAGGTCACGGAAAAGTCATTGGATTTTTAAAAATCATGGATCAGCAGAGAATTAAGTCACATCTACCTCACTAGGCTACTACACGGTGACATATTTAAAACTGGTACGCACAAATTGAATAGCCTAAAGCATAGGTTTATTTTTTTAAATAAGAGATTAGATTATTTCAATCATTAAACTAGCCTTTTAACCTAAATTGTTTTATTATTCATATTTTAGTCTGTTTAAAAATGCACGTGGAGCATAGACTTTAACACGTTTTGTTGTTGATATTTGTTGATGTCGTTGTTGTCCACCCTTTGTTTTTGACCCATCCATCCCTTAAGAGATTGAGAGACAATCGGCTCATAGTCACATCTACCAGTGACCGCCGGCGGTGAGTTGCATCAGTAACACTGACTGCAACTGTCTCAGTGACACGAATGACCATCGACTATCCATCTGCTTTGCCACTGAGCACAGACGTTACCACATCATGCACATCTTTGGTTTGGTTGAGTGGTCTTCAACTCTGAATCCCATCTAAAAAACAACAACCTTTAGACAGGGTCTTTTGGTTGAAACTTAAATTGAACTGAGACCCACTGTTGCCCACACTGCGGTGCCTGGCCGCCAGAGCCAGAGAGATGCGGGTGAGACCCTTTACATAACATCTGGGTCTTTGACTGTCTATAAACCGCCACATTGCCTTGGTCCTTTATGGCTTAATGTAATGATGCAATTTAATTAGGGATAATATGCCTTGGGCTGATATCAAGATGCAAGACATGGATCATTGATTAGGCGCAATGTAATAATGTTCTTTCTTGTAGACCATTTGAGGGGACTATAAAGCCTATGTATGGGCTATAAACACAATCATAACGGTTAGCCTAATAAATGATAAGATACTGAATGAAATTAGCAAACACTAAAATTGCTCAGTCCAAAATGTGTGTACACTATAGGTCTACATAATTAGTCTGGCTAACATGAACTCGAAGTACATACACTATATATAAAAGTATGGGGACACCCCTTCAACTATTTCAGACACACCCGTTGTTGAAAATGTAATCTCCATAGACGAACATTGACAGTAGAATGTTAAGAACAAATTCTTATTGACAATGCCTTACTAAAGAGCTCAGTGACACTGTCATAGGATGCCACCTTTCCAACAAGTCAGTTCGTCAAATTGCAGCCCTGCTAGAGCTGCCCTGGTCAACTGTAAGTGCTTAAAACATGTTTTCACTTTGTGTGTAGATGGGTGTGAGAGAAAAATCTATTGAATCCATTTTCAATTCAGACTGTAACACAACAACATGTGAACGTCAAGGGGTAGGGAGGATGGTTCGTAATAATGGCTGGAACGGAGTCAATGGAATAGCATCAAACACATGGACACCATGTGTTTAATGTTTTTGATACTATCCCACCTATTCCACGCCAGCCATTACCACGAGCCCGTCCTCCCCAATGAAGGTGCCACCAACCTCCTTTGCTGAACCCCAACAGTATGTTACACACGTGTACGTGTGTATGGCTATACCTGCCGTGTCCGATAGGCGGTGCTTTAGGGTTATTATGGTAATAGGAGCGGGGCTGGAGGGAGATGAGTAGTGACGTCAGCACCCAGGTCGCCAGTACAGTGAAACAAACATGGCGACAGAATGGAGCGGGCAGCAAGGCTACGTTCTGACTCTAATCGTTTTCTTTTGGAGTGCAGTGGGGGGACGCACCGAGACAGCCACTTCGAGTGTCCGCAGTAGCGGGAGCCAGGTGCTCGGTATGCGGCTGGAGAGGAGCGACAAACCGGCCTCGACCACTGACGATGGGGTCATCCAATTAACGGAGGAGAGCACAGTGCAGCTCCGGTTCTACGGAGTGCAGCTCAACTCGGGCACCTGGGCTCAGATACGCTTCACAGAACGAGGGGATGGGAGCGAGGATGGGGGAAACAATAACATTATTGACGACACACCTAACAGCACTTGTGTTGATTTCACAAAAGACTTCAGCATCGCAAACTACATGAACATCAGTAGCCGGGGGACCACGGGGGTACTCAGCATAAACATTAAACCGCTTCGTAAGAGCGAGCCGCACAAGGAGTATGGGCTGTGCATCAGGAGTTTGGCTGATGGCAGGTGGGCTCTGCTCGGGGATAGCGACGGGAGACTGCGGGTGGTGGAGGGGGAAAAAACTCTCCTCCCCCTGTGGTTCCAGATCATCCTCATTTGCTGTCTGTTGGTGCTGTCTGGCATGTTCAGCGGGCTGAACCTGGGGCTCATGGCTCTGGACCCCATGGAGCTACGTATAGTCCAGAGCTGTGGCTCAGAGAAGGAGAAGAAATACGCCCGCAAAATTGAGCCCATCCGCAGCAAGGGGAACTACCTTCTCTGTTCTCTGTTGCTTGGTAACGTCCTGGTCAACACCACACTCACCATCCTCCTGGATGACCTGATAGGCTCTGGGCTGGGCGCCGTGGTCGCCTCCACAGTGGGTATTGTGATTTTCGGTGAGATAGTCCCCCAGGCGCTGTGTTCTCGCCACGGGCTGGCGGTGGGCGCCAACACCATCCAGGTGACCAAGTTCTTCATGTTGCTCACCTTCCCCCTCTCCTTCCCCGTCAGCAAGCTCCTAGACGTGCTCCTGGGCCAGGAGATCGGCACTGTGTATAACCGCGAGAAGCTGGTGGAGATGCTCAGGGTGACAGAACCCTACAACGACCTGGTCAAAGAGGAGCTCAACATGATCCAAGGAGCGCTGGAACTCCGGAATAAGACGGTGGAGAGCGTGATGACTCCTCTGGCCCACTGCTTCATGATCCAGAACGACGCGGTCCTCGACTTCAACACCATGTCAGAGATCATGGAGAGCGGCTACACACGTATCCCCGTGTTCGACGACGAGCGCTCCAACATCGTGGACATCCTGTATGTGAAGGACCTGGCGTTCGTGGACCCTGACGACTGCACCACCCTGAAGACCATCACCAAGTTCTACAACCACCCGGTCCACTTTGTGTTCCACGACACACGGCTGGACTCCATGCTGGAGGAGTTCAAGAAAGGTGTGTATATCTGGAGGGTCGGGGGAAGCATGTGTCATACATCATATTTACATACATGGTTGGTGTATGTAACTATTTATAATGCATCCGTCACTCCCCATAATCAATACACTCATATACACACGCACACACTGACACAGAGACAGATGTGCCCCTGGCTGTATTGATGAGTGGAATATCTCAACACAGTTGTCATGGCAGGGAACAACTGTGACACATCACAATCTAGGGGTCATCAACTCTGTCTCTGGATAGCTACAGGGAATAGGTTTTTGTTCTAGACCTGCACTATTCACACCTGGTTGATTAGTTGAATCAGCTGTGTTAGTGCTGGCCTGGAACAGAAGTCTATACCTATAACTCTCCAGGAACTTTGCCATAATTAGTTATTGGTCCATTCTGTTGTCATTTCAGTTCTGTTGTCATTTAGGAAAGTAGGGCCACACGGGGGGAGAGCATTGGGCTAGGGCTGCTATCGTCACTCAGTCTTAGGGCTGCTATCGTCTCTCAGTCTTAGGGCTGCTATCAACTCTCAGTCTTAGGGCTGCTATCGTCACTCACTCTTAGGGCTGCTATCGTCTCTCAGTCTTAGGGCTGCTATCGTCACTCACTCTTAGGGCTGCTATCGTCACCTAGTCTTAGGGCTGCTATCGTCACCCAGTCTTAGGGTTGCTATCGTCACTCAGTCTTAGGGCTGCTATCGTCACTCACTCTTAGGGCTGCTATCGTCTCTCAGTCTTAGGGCTGCTATCGTCACTCACTCTTAGGGCTGCTATCGTCACTCACTCTTAGGGCTGCTATTGTCACTCACTCTTAGGGCTGCTATCGTCACTCACTCTTAGGGCTGCTATCGTCACTCACTCTTAGGGCTGCTATCGTCACTCACTCTTAGGGCTGCTATCGTCACTCACTCTTAGGGCTGCTATCGTCACTCACTCTTAGGGCTGCTATCGTCACTCACTCTTAGGGCTGCTATCGTCACTCACTCTTAGGGCTGCTATCGTCACTCACTCTTAGGGCTGCTATCGTCACTCACTCTTAGGGCTGCTATCGTCACTCACTCTTAGGGCTGCTATCGTCACTCACTCTTAGGGCTGCTATCGTCACTCACTCTTAGGGCTGCTATCGTCACTCACTCTTAGGGCTGCTATCGTCACTCACTCTTAGGGCTGCTATCGTCACTCACTCTTAGGGCTGCTATCGTCACCCAGTCTTAGGGCTGCTATCGTCACCCAGTCTTAGGGTTGCTATCGTCACCCAGTCTTAGGGCTGCTATCGTCTCTCAGTCTTAGGGCTGCTATCGTCTCTCACTCTTAGGGCTGCTATCGTCACTCACTCTTAGGGCTGCTATCGTCACTCACTCTTAGGGCTGCTATCGTCACTCACTCTTAGGGCTGCTATCGTCACTCACTCTTAGGGCTGCTATCGTCACTCACTCTTAGGGCTGCTATCGTCACTCACTCTTAGGGCTGCTATCGTCACTCACTCTTAGGGCTGCTATCGTCACTCACTCTTAGGGCTGCTATCGTCACTCACTCTTAGGGCTGCTATCGTCACTCACTCTTAGGGCTGCTATCGTCACTCACTCTTAGGGCTGCTATCGTCACTCACTCTTAGGGCTGCTATCGTCACTCACTCTTAGGGCTGCTATCGTCACTCACTCTTAGGGCTGCTATCGTCACTCACTCTTAGGGCTGCTATCGTCACTCAGTCTTAGGGCTGCTAATCTTCACTCACTCTTAGGGCTGCTATCGTCTCTCACTCTTAGGGCTGCTATCGTCTCTCACTCTTAGGGCTGCTAACGTCACTCACTCTTAGGGCTGCTATCGTCACTCACTCTTAGGGCTGCTATCGTCACTCAGTCTTAGGGATATCCAGGGGCTAGGCTAGCTAGGCTGTTGTAACCCCTCACTCAAATGTTGTAACGCATGTTATCAACATCAAGTCATTTGATGTTGCATGCTTATAACACAACCTAGGTGGCTAACTATATGCCTTGCCAGTTAGCTGACCCAAACTACAGTTTGTATCATTGAGAGTGTGTGAAGAATAACAGATGTCACCAGCTGTCATAACTGTTTATATATATATATAGCCTAGGCCTTATTGTAAAGAGGGTCACCCACTCTCTGGGTGACCAGTGGGTTGACTGGATCGGTTGGGAACAGCTGAACTGTCAGTCTGGAGCTGGGGTCTCAGCTGTAGAGCAAGCTGCTGCTGCCAAAGTGCCTGTGGTGCTAACAGTAAAGTGCCCCACCTGGTCCTGCAGACCCACAGGATATGCAGGCTTTTGTTCCATCCCAACATTAACACATGAGTAAGGTTGGGGACAAGGTACGGGTGAGGGTTAAGGGTTAGTTGTTGAAGTAGCCTTGTATCTGCGGTTAGACAGCATGGTGACCTAGTGGAGGGATAGTGACAGGACAGTGCTGATCTTCACACCACAGACAGTCAGAGATCAAAGATGGACGACACTGACTGAGCCTAACAACCACGCATTCAGATCATCGCTGTGACTATAATCACCGTGTGACCTCACTCTTCTGACCCACTGGTGTGTCTCTACTCTCTTCCTTATTGGCTGGAGGGTGACAGCAGTGTGTGAGATGTCAGTGGAAAGGTATACATATGTGTGTGTGTGTTAGGTTGACTGACTCAGCCAATGAATTCCCACTGTGTTCGCTGTACCTTTACGTGCAGGCTGAAAATACAATGGGGTATATCACACTCAATATTATACCTGTGACAGAGCTTGTAAAATACACAGAACAGTGTGTTCCCAACACCTGAGAGGATAAGAGCGGCGAGGAGGATAAGAACAGAGAGGAGGATAAGAGGAGGATAAGAACAGAGAGGAGGATAAGAGGAAGATAAGAGCGGAGAGGAGGATAAGAGCGGAGAGAGGAGGATAAGAGCGGAGAGGAGGATAAGAGAAGGATAAGAGCGGAGAGGAGGATAAGAGAAGGATAAGAGCGGAGAGGAGGATAAGAGGAGGATAAGAGCGGAGAGGAGGATAAGAGCGGAGAGGAGGATAAGAGCGGAGAGGAGGATAAGAGCGGAGAGGAGGATAAGAGAAGGATAAGAGCGGAGAGGAGGATAAGAGGAGGATAAGAACGGAGAGGAGGATAAGAGGAGGATAAGAACGGAGAGGAGGATAAGAGGAAGATAAGAGCGGAGAGGAGGATAAGAGCGGAGAGGAGGATAAGAGAAGGATAAGAGCGGAGAGGAGGATAAGAGCGGAGAGGAGGATAAGAGGATAAGAGCGGAGAGGAGGATAAGAGGATAAGAGCGGAGAGGAGGATAAGAGCGGAGAGGAGGATAAGAGAAGGATAAGAGCGGAGAGGAGGATAAGAGAAGGATAAGAGCAGAGGAGGATAAGAGCAGAGGAGGATAAGAGCGGAGAGGAGGATAAGAGCGGAGAGGAGAATAAGAGAAGGATAAGAGCGGAGAGGAGGATAAGAGCGGAGAGAGGAGGATAAGAGCGGAGAGAGGAGGATAAGAGCGGAGAAGAGGATAAGAGCGGAGAAGAGGATAAGAGGAAGATGAGAGCGAAGAGGAGGATAAGAGCGAAGAGAGGAGGATAAGAGCGGAGAGAGGAGGATAAGAGCGAAGAGAGGAGGATAAGAGCGGAGAGAGGAGGATAAGAGCGGAGAGAGGAGGATAAGAGCGGAGAGAGGAGGATAAGAGCAAAGAGAGGAGGATAAGAGCGGAGAGGAGGATAAGAGCGAAGAGAGGAGAAATAGTAAACCAGGAGATGGATTACCCCCTTCTGTCTCTCTCTATCCCCACCCCCCTTTCTTGTATGGACTTAGAGCTTAAAGAGAGGAGGACTGGGGGAAGAACCAGAGATCAGAACAGACTAGGGGGGGGGTGAGTGATGTTATGTGACTTACTATATACAGTACACTTAAGTAGACTACCTCCAGTACCCTAACACCCAGGAACCAGGAACAGTCTCCTCTCAATATTCAGATATTTCACAACACCATCAACTCCAGCTGATTGACCCACTGACTGACTGATTAACTGACCCCAGTACTGACTGACTGAGGAACTGGCCCCAGTACTGACTGACTGATTGATCCCAGTACTGACTGATTGACCCCAGTACTGACTGACTGATGAACTGGCCCCAGTACTGACTGACTGATGAACTGGCCCCAGTACTGACTGACTGACTGAACTGGCCCCAGTACTGACTGACTGATGAACTGGCCCCAGTACTGACTGACTGATTGACCCCAGTACTGACTGACTGATTGACCCCAGTACTGACTGACTGATTGACCCCAGTACTGACTGACTGATTGACCCCAGTACTGACTGACCCCATAACTGACTGACCCCAGTACTGACTGACTGATTGACCCCAGTACTGACTGACTGACTGACTCCAGTACTGACTGACTGATTTACCCCAGTACTGACTGACTGATTTACCCCAGTACTGACTGACTGATTTACCCCAGTACTGACTGACTGACTCCAGTACTGACTGACCCCAGTACTGACTGACTGACTGACTGATTGACTCCAGTACTGACTGACTGACCCCAGTACTGACTGACTGATGAACTGACCCCAGTACTGACTGAATTATTGACCCCAGTACTGACTGACTGACTGACCCCAGTACTGACTGACTGATTAACTGACCCCAGTACTGACTGACTGACCCCAGTACTGACTGACTGACTGACCCCAGTACTGACTGACTGATTGACCCCAGTACTGACTGACTGACTGACTGACCCTAGTACTGACTGACTGACTGACTCCAGTACTGACTGACTGACCCCAGTACTGACTGACTGACCCCAGTACTGACTGACTGATTAATTGACCCCAGTACTGATTGACCCCCGTACTGACTGACTGATGAGCTGACCCCAGTACTGACTGACTGATGAACTGACCCCAGTACTGACTGACTGACTGACAATTGGCAATTGGTTAACACTACTCCTGGAGAACAACCCTCCTGTAGGATTTGTTTCCAACCCTGTTCTAACACATCTGATTTTACGAAACAGCTTCTGACTGACTGACTGACTGACCCCAGTACTGTCTGACTGATTAACCCAAGTACTGACTGACTGACCCCAGTACTGACTGACTGATCCCAGTACTGACTGACTGATTAACCCCAGTACTGACTGACTGACTGACCCCGGTACTGACTGACTGATTAACCCCAGTACTGACCTACTGATTGACCCCAGTACTGACTGACCCCGGTACTGACTGACCGACTGACCCCAGTACTGACTGACTGACCCCAGTACTGACTGACTGACTGAACCCAGTACTGACTGACTGACCCCAATACTGACTGACTGACCCCAGTACTGACTGACTGATTAACCCCAGTACTGACTGACTGACTGACCCCAGTACTGACTGACTGACTGACCCCAGTACTGACTGACTGACCCCAGTACTGACTGACTGACTGACCCCAGTACTAACTGACTGACTGACCCCAGTACTGACTGACTGACCCCAGTACTGACTGACTGATTAACCCCAGTACTGACTGATCTTGGTCTCATCACAGTCTCACTGGGAAACACTGGGTCTGGGTATTTTCTGCTTCTTTGTGTTGTGGGTTCTGGCCTTGACTCTCTCTGGTGTTCACCCTTCCAGGTAAATCTCACCTGGCCATCGTTCAGAAAGTGAACAGCGAGGGGGAGGGGGATCCCTTCTACGAGGTGCTGGGATTGGTCACCTTGGAGGATGTCATCGAGGAGATCATCAAATCAGAGATCCTGGACGAGTCCGACCTTTATAGTGAGTCGACATCAACTAACCCTGATTTTAAACTACAGATTCACAATGGATCAGTCCAGAGTCAATTTACTTATTCTGTAGTGAACTGGAGTGTAATGAGTTAAATTATGAATGGCAATTGGTTAACACTACTCCTGGAGAACAACCCTCCTGCAGGATTTGTTTCCAACCCTGTTCTAACACATCTGATTTCAAGAAGCAGCTTCTCCACAGGACCTTGTCTAACTGAATCGTGCGTTCAAGTGTAGGGCTGGAGAAAAACCCTACCTATCTGCTCTTCAGGAGGAGTTGTGTTGTATTGAAACAGAGGCAATGCCAACCCCTCCACCAATTTCATACTGTCATCTCCCCTCTATCACTGTGTCCCATCTCATTTCAGGATTGTCAACAGAGCTCACATCCTCCTAAAAAATGTTCTTTGTAGATAGTGAATTCACTCTTGGTAAACATGGCTGTTGTCTTTTTCCCTCTATCCTCTCTTCCTATTGTCTCTCTCTACTCTCTTTTTCTCTACTCTCTCTCTACTTTCTCTCTCTACTCTTCCCCTCTCTCTCTCTACTCTTTCTCTACTCTTCCCCTCTCTCTACTCTTTTTCTCTACTCTTTCTCTCTTTACTCTTTCTCCTCTACTCTTTCTCTACTCTTTCTTTCTCTCTCTCTTCTCTCTCTCTACTCTTTCTCTACTCTCTCCTGGTACTCTCTACTCTTTCTCTCCACTCTCTCTACTCTTTCTCTCTCCTCCCTCTCTCTACTCTTTCTGTCTACTCTCTCTACCCTCTCTCTACTTCCTCTCTACTCTCTACTTTCTCTCTACTCTTTCTCTCTCTACTCTTTCTTTCTCTACTCTTTCTTTCTCTACTCTTTTTCTCTCTACTCTTTCTCTCTACTCTTTCTCTACTCTTTCTCTCTCTCTACTTTCTCTCCTCTCTCCTCTTTGTTTCTGTCCTCTTTCTTTCTCTACTTTCTCCCTCTCCTCTTTCTCTCTACTCTCTCCTCTTTCTCTCTACTCTCTCCTCTTTCTCTCTATACTCTTTCTCTCTCTCTACTCTTTCTTTCTCTGCTTTCTCTACTCTTTCTCTACTCTTTCTCTCTACTCTCTCTCCTTTCTTTCTCTACTCTTTCTCTCTTCTCTCTCTTACTCTTTCTCTCTCTACTCTCTCTACTTTCTCTCTCTACTTCCTCTCTACTCTCTCTTTTCTCTACTCTTTCTCTCTCTTCTCTCTTCTCTCTACTCTTTCTCTCTCTACTCTCTCTACTTTCTCTCTCTACTTCCTCTCTCTACTTTCTCTCTACTCTCTCTCTCTACTCTTTCTCTCTCCTCTCGATCTACTTTCTTTCTCTCCTCTTTGTTTCTGTCCTCTTTCTTTCTCTACTCTCTCCTCTTTCTCTCTATACTCTTTCTCTCTCTCTACTCTTTCTTTCTCTGCTTTCTCTACTCTTTCTCTACTCTTTCTCTCTCCTCTCTCTCCTTTCTTTCTCTACTCTTTCTCTCTTCTCTCTCTTACTCTTTCTCTCTCTACTCTCTCTACTTTCTCTCTCTACTTCCTCTCTCTACTTCCTCTCTCTACTCTTTCTCTACTCTTTCTCTCTCCTTTCTCTCCTTTCTTTCTCTACTCTTTCTCTCTCCTCTCTCTCCTTTCTTTCTCTACTCTTTCTCTCTCTTCTCTCTCTTACTCTTTCTCTCTCTACTCTCTCTACTTTCTCTCTCTACTTCCTCTCTCTACTTCCTCTCTCTACTTTCTCTCTACTCTCTCTCTTCTCTCTACTCTTTCTCTCTCCTCTTTGTTTCTGTCCTCTTTCTCTCTCTACTCTCTCCTCTTTCTCTCTCTACTCTTTCTCTCTCTTACTCTTTCTCTCTCTACTCCCTCTCTCTACTTCCTCTCTCTACTCTTTCTCTACTCTTTCTCTCTCCTCTCTCTCCTTTCTTTCTCTACTCTTTCTCTCTCTTCTCTCTCTTACTCTTTCTCTCTCTACTCTCTCTACTTTCTCTCTCTACTTCCTCTCTCTACTTCCTCTCTACTCTCTCTCTTCTCTCTACTCTTTCTCTCTCCTCTCGATCTACTTTCTCTCTCTCCTCTTTCTTTCTTTCTCTCCTCTTTGTTTCTGTCCTCTTTCTCTCTCTACTCTCTCCTCTTTCTCTCTCTACTCTTTCTCTCTCTCTACTCTTTCTTTCTCTGCTTTCTCTACTCTTTCTCTACTCTTTCTCTCTCTCTCTACTCTCTCTACTTTCTCTCTCTACTTCCTCTCTCTACTTCCTCTCTCTACTTTCTCTCTACTCTCTCTCTTCTCTCTACTCTTTCTCTCTCCTCTTTGTTTCTGTCCTCTTTCTCTCTCTACTCTTTCTCTCTCTTCTCTCTCTTACTCTTTCTCTCTCTACTCTCTCTACTTTCTCTCTCTACTTCCTCTCTCTACTTCCTCTCTCTACTCTTTCTCTACTCTTTCTCTCTCCTCTCTCTCCTTTCTCTACTCTTTCTCTCTCTTCTCTCTCTACTCTTTCTCTCTCTACTCTCTCTACTTTCTCTCTCTACTTTCTCTCTCTACTTCCTCTCTCTACTTCCTCTCTCTACTTCCTCTCTCTACTTCCTCTCTACTCTCTCTCTTCTCTCTACTCTTTCTCTCTCCTCTCGATCTACTTTCTCTCTCTCCTCTTTCTTTCTTTCTCTCCTCTTTGTTTCTGTCCTCTTTCTCTCTCTACTCTCTCCTCTTTCTCTCTCTACTCTTTCTCTCTCTCTACTCTTTCTTTCTCTCTCTGCTTTCTCTACTCTTTCTCTACTCTTTCTCTCTCTCTCTACTCTCTCCTCTTTCTCTCTCTCTCTACTCTCTACTCTTTCTCTCTCTCTCTACTCTTTCTCTCTACTCTTTCTCTCTCTCTCTACTCTTTCTCTCTCTCTCTACTCTTTCTCTCTCTCCTCTTTCTCTCTCTCTCTACTCTTTCTCTCTCTCATCTTTCTCTCTCTCTCTACTCTTTCTCTCTCTACTCTTTATCTCTCTCCTCTACTCTTTCTTTCTCTCTCTACTTTCCCTCTCTACTTTCTTTCTCTACTCTCTCTCTCTCCTTTCTTTCTCTCCTCTCTCCTATTTCTTTCTCTCCTCTCTCCTCTCTCCTCTCTCTACTCTTTTTCTCTCTCTCTACTCTTTTTCTTTCTACTCTTTATCTCTCTCTACTCTTTCTCTCTCTCTACTCTTTTTCTCTCTCTCTACTCTTTTTCTCTCTCTACTCTACTCTCTCTCCTCTCTCTCCTCTTTCTCTACTCTCCAGCTGACAATAGGAACAGAAAGAAGGTGGACCCTAACAAGAGAATGCGTGACTTCTCTGCCTTTAAGCACACAGAGAACGAATGCAGGGTGAAGATCTCTCCTCAACTGATGCTGGCTGCTCATCGCTTCCTGGCTACAGGTGAGTTGACTATCACCTGACAGGAAGTAGCTAGTAGTAAACACTTTTAGTATATTACCATACCATGGTATTATAGTTAAGAACTTAACACAGGTCAACCAGATGTCATGGCATTTCAGTGGAGATTTGTCGGTTACACTTGAAGGTTACACGCCTGAAGGTATAACGCGTTAACTTGTTATAAGCATTTGAGACTTTATAATGTCATAAAAAAAGTATTCTCTATATATCAACAGAATTGTTGGTGTTTAGTCAGGATGATGTTGAGATGATTAGACATCCTAAATGGGTCATACATCCTCATAACAAGTCTTACAGTCTGTAACTGCATACTGTTCATGTGTTCTACAGTTCTACTTAGTGTGACTGATTTGTCTGAATTGATGGTACAATCTGTAAGTGATTTCTGGGTCTGTCTCTCCCCCCAACAGAGGTGAGTCTGTTCAGTCCCAGTCAGGTCACTGAGAAGGTATTACTGAGGATTCTGAGGCACCCTGACGTCATCCAGGAGATCAAGTTCAACGACAGCGACAAGCGCTCTGCTCTGCACTACATCTACCAGAGAGGCAAACCTGTCGACTTCTTCATACTCATTCTGCAGGTACACAGTACATGCACACACGTAGTCCAACATGTAAAAACTTCAACACCAATGCAATATCTATCCTCATCTTCCAGCTAGACGGCTCCCTCACAGCTTTAAACACACAGACTGGATTAAGGTCAACAGTTTGATTCCTGTGGTGTGACTCAGGCTATTGGCTTTAGCTCTTTAAGTGTACAGCACTTGAGCACAGTGTATATGGGTGGGTGTGTCAGATGACTTCATGTGAAGCTTGCTCAGGGGCAGGCCTGCCCTTCACTAATTGATCCCTACTATGTAAGGAGAGACTGAGGGGGGAAGGGGAGAGAAAGGGAGAAGAGGGGAACAAGGAAGGGGGAGAAGGAGAGTAGAGAAGACGTGACTAGAGTCAGGTGGAAAGGTAAAGGAAGGAGAGGAGACAGAATGGGTCGAAGAGAGCGAGGATTGGATCTGACCCAGTATGTAGCTGCTGACCCTGGATCTGACCCAGTATGTAGCTGCTTACCCTGGATCTGACCCAGTATGTAGCTACTGACCCTGGATCTGACCCAGTATGTAGCTACTGACCCTGGATCTGACCCAGTATGTAGCTACTGACCCTGGATCTGACCCAGTATGTAGCTGCTGACCCTGGATCTGACTCCGTATGTAGCTGCTGACCCTAGATCTGACCCAGTATGTAGCTACTGACCCTGGATCTGACCCCGTATGTAGCTGCTGACCCTGGATCTGACCCAGTATGTAGCTACTGACCCTGGATCTGACTCCGTATGTAGCTGCTGACCCTAGATCTGACCCAGTATGTAGCTACTGACCCTGGATCTGACCCCGTATGTAGCTGCTGACCCTGGATCTGACCCAGTATGTAGCTGCTGACCCTGGATCTGACCCAGTATGTAGCTGCTGACCCTGGATCTGACACAGTATGTAGCTGCTGACCCTGGATCTGACACAGTATGTAGCTTCTGACCCTGGATCTGACACAGTATGTAGCTTCTGACCCTGGATCTGACACAGTATGTAGCTTCTGACCCTGGATCTGACACAGTATGTAGCTTCTGACCCTGGATCTGACACAGTATGTAGCTTCTGACCCTGGATCTGACACAGTATGTAGCTTCTGACCCTGGATCTGACCCAGTATGCAGCTGCTCTGCTACCACCATTCAGGAAGGTGTGTGTGGGGGGGGGTCATCTCCAGGAGGTCATTGGGATCACTGTACAACCTATTTTTCCAGACTAAAACAATGACAAAAACAAGATGAGATGCCCTTGGAAAATATGATACCCTTTACAAATTACTTTTCATTTTAGTCAATGAAAATGTGACGAGGGGAGAATACCATATGAGACTAATAGACAGTTAATTTGACATGAAGCTCCCTTTTCATTTCATGCAATCCTCTCGTTGGCAGAATTGACTTGTTTTAGTTGCGCGGTCTGATTGTGCTGTTCTGCCTGGCTCTCCTGCACAGCTCCCAGGAGGTCACTGCTCTGCCTGGCTCTCCTGCACACCTCCCAGGAGGTCACTGTTCTGCCTGGCTCTCCTGCACAGCTCCCAGGAGGTCACTGTTCTGCCTGGCTCTCCTGCACAGCTCCCAGGAGGTCACTGTTCTGCCTGGCTCTCCTGCACACCTCTCAGGAGGTCACTGCTCTGCCTGGCTCTCCTGCACAGCTCCCAGGAGGTCACTGTTCTGCCTGGCTCTCCTGCACACCTCCCAGGAGGTCACTGCTCTGCCTGGCTCTCCTGCACAGCTCCCAGGAGGTCACTGTTCTGCCTGGCTCTCCTGCACACCTCCCAGGAGGTCACTGTTCTGCCTGGCTCTCCTGCACAGCTCCCAGGAGGTCACTGTTCTGCCTGGCTCTCCTGCACACCTCCCAGGAGGTCACTTCAGTCACTCCTCAATCCTTTGAAGTGATGCGAAGCCAGGACCCTTCACTTGTAACTAACCTCAACTAGAAACAATGTTTACTCTCTCTCTTTCTGTCGTGGAGGATATGTTTGTTTTCATCACACCAGAAGCTCCATTCTCCCATCTGTTATTCATCTGTGTTGCCTCTCTCAACGCTTTTTTTCCTACGGGGAAAACGATAGCTATACTAGGAGTAAAGTAATACTTCTGCGATTTTTGGAAATGCTTACCCCCCCCTCAACAGGTATGATGGGAAGAAGATCTGAGTTGTTAATTGTTTAACCTGTAGCCAAGGCTTTATAGCCTATGTGGTTAAATGGAGCTGGAATTGGTTACAATCTGCCACAATATCAATGTTGCCAGCTAATTTATACGAAGCCACGTTGGACAAGACCTTCTGAATGTGAACATGATGGAAGTTAGAGGTTGAGGTTAGAGGCCTATATTCATTATTTAATAGAAAAAAATGCACAGATTTTACGTGACTAAAATGTCTTTGACTAAAACTAGACTAAAATTGTCCAGAGTTTTAGTCGACTGATAATAACTAAAACTAACGAAGGATGAAATGACTAAAATGTGACTAAGACTAAAAGGTATTTAAAGACTAAAAGGAATAGCTGCCAAAATGAACCCTGAGAGGGATGTGTTGAGCCAGGGCACGTTGACATTAAACCCTCAGTGTGATGTGTTGAGCCAGGGCACATTGACATTAAACCCTCAGAGTGGGATGTGTTGAGCCAGGGCACGTTGACATTAAACCCTCAGTGGGATGTGTTGAGCCAGGGCACGTTGACATTAAACCCTCATAGTGGGATGTGTTGAGCCAGGGCACGTTGACATTAAACCCTCAGAGTGGGATGTGTTGAGCCAGGGCACGTTGACATTAAACCCTCAGTGGGATGTGTTGAGCCAGGGCACGTTGACATTAAACCCTCAGAGTGGGATGTGTTGAGCCAGGGCACGTTGACATTAAACCCTCAGTGGGATGTGTTGAGTCAGGGCACGTTGACATTAAACCCTCAGTGGGATGTGTTGAGTCAGGGCACGTTGACATTAAACCCTCAGTGGGATGTGTTGAGTCAGGGCACGTTGACATTAAACCCTCAGTGGGATGTGTTGAGCCAGGGCACGTTGGCATTAAACCCTCAGTGGGATGTGTTGAGCCAGGGCACGTTGACATTAAACCCTCAGAGTGGGATGTGTTGAGCCAGGGCACGTTGACATTAAACCCTCAGTGGGATGTGTTGAGCCAGGGCACGTTGACATTAAACCCTCAGAGTGGGATGTGTTGAGCCAGGGCACGTTGACATTAAAACCTCAGTGGAATGTGTTGAGCCAGGGCACGTTGACATTAAACCCTCAGAGTGGGATGTGTTGAGCCAGGGCACGTTGACATTAAACCCTCAGTGTGGGATGTGTTGAGCCAGGGCACGTTGACATTAAACCCTCAGAGTGGGATGTGTTGAGCCAGGGCACGTTGACATTAAACCCTCAGAGTGGGATGTGTTGAGCCAGGGCACGTTGACATTAAACCCTTTTTAAATTTATTTTATTTTTATTTATTTAACCTTTATTTAAGGTAGGTGACTAAGGTAGGTGAAGAAGGGTGGGCTATTTACCAATAGACTATGTACAGCTGCAGCGATCGGTTAGCTGCTCAGATAGCTGATGTTTGAAGTTGGTGAGGGAGATAAAAGTCTCCAACTTCAGCGATTTTTGCAATTCGTTCCAGTCACAGGCAGCAGAGTACTGGAACGAAAGGCGGCCGAATGAGGTGTTGGCTTTAGGGATGATCAGTGAGATACACCTGCTGGAGCGCGTGCTACGGATGGGTGTTGCCATCGTGACCAGTGAGCTGAGATAAGGCGGAGCTTTACCTAGCATGGACTTGTAGATGACTTGGAGCCAGTGGGTCTGGCGACGAATATGTAGCGAGGGCCAGCCGACTAGAGCATACAAGTCGCAGTGGTGGGTGGTATAAGGTGCTTTAGTGACAAAACGGATGGCACTGTGATAAACTGCATCCAGTTTGCTGAGTAGAGTGTTGGAAGCCATTTTGTAGATGACATCGCCGAAGTCGAGGATCGGTAGGATAGTCAGTTTTACTAGGGTAAGCTTGGCGGCGTGAGTGAAGGAGGCTTTGTTGCGGAATAGAAAGCCGACTCTTGATTTGATTTTCGATTGGAGATGTTTGATATGAGTCTGGAAGGAGAGTTTGCAGTCTAGCCAGACACCTAGGTACTTATAGACGTCCACATATTCTAGGTCGGAACCATCCAGGGTGGTGATGCTAGTCGGGCATGCGGGTGCAGGCAGCGACCGGTTGAAAAGCATGCATTTGGTTTTACTAGCGTTTAAGAGCAGTTGGAGGCCACGGAAGGAGTGTTGTATGGCATTGAAGCTTGTTTGGAGGTTAGATAGCACAGTGTCCAAAGACGGGCCGAAAGTATATAGAATGGTGTCGTCTGCGTAGAGGTGGATCAGGGAATCGCCCGCAGCAAGAGCAACATCATTGATATACACAGAGAAAAGAGTCGGCCCGAGAGTTGAACCCTGTGGCACCCCCATAGAGACTGCCAGAGGACCAGACAGCATTCCCTCCGATTTGACGCACTGAACTCTGTCTGCAAAGTAATTGGTGAACCAGGCAAGGCAGTCATCCGAAAAACCGAGGCTCCTGAGTCTGCCGATAAGAATATGGTGATTGACAGAGTCGAAAGCCTTGGCAAGGTCGATGAAGACGGCTGCACAGTACTGTCTTTTATCGATGGCGGTTATGATATCGTTGAGTACCTTGAGTGTGGCTGAGGTGCACCCATGACCGGCTCGGAAACCAGATTGCACAGCGGAGAAGGTACGGTGGGATTTGAGATGGTCAGTGACCTGTTTGTTGACTTGGCTTTCGAAGACCTTAGATAGGCAGGGCAGGATGGATATAGGTCTGTAACAGTTTGGGTCCAGGGTGTCTCCCCCTTTGAAGAGGGGGATGACTGCGGCAGCTTTCCAATCCTTGGGAATCTCAGACGATATGAAAGAGAGGTTGAACAGGCTGGTAATAGGGGTTGCGACAATGGTGGCAGATAGTTTCAGAAATAGAGGGTCCAGATTGTCAAGCCCAGCTGATTTGTACGGGTCCAGGTTTTGCAGCTCTTTCAGAACATCTGCTATCTGGATTTGGTTAAAGGAGAACCTGGGGAGGCTTGGGCGAGGAGCTGCGGGGGGGGCGGAGCTGTTGGCCGAGGTTGAAGTAGCCAGGTGGAAGGCATGGCCAGCCGTTGAGAAATGCTTATTGAAGTTTTCGATAATCATGGATTTATCAGTGGTGACCGTGTTACCTAGCCTCAGTGCAGTGGGCAGCTGGGAAGAGGTGCTCTTGTTCTCCATGGACTTCACGGTGTCCCAGAACTTTTTGGAGTTGGAGCTACAGGATGCAAACTTCTGCCTGAAGAAGCTGGCCTTAGCTTTCCTGACTGACTGCGTGTATTGGTTCCGGACTTCCCTGAACAGTTGCATATCACGGGGACTATTCGATGCTATTGCAGTCCGCCACAGGATGTTTTTGTGCTGGTCGAGGGCAGTCAGGTCTGGGGTGAACCAAGGGCTGTATCTGTTCTTAGTTCTGCATTTTTTGAACGGAGCATGCTTATCTAAAATGGTGAGGAAGTTACTTTTAAAGAATGACCAGGCATCCTCAACTGACGGGATGAGGTCAATGTCCTTCCAGGATACCCGGGCCAGGTCGATTAGAAAGGCCTGCTCACAGAAGTGTTTTAGGGAGCGTTTGACAGGGAGCGCTCCGTAGCGGATACAGGCAATGAGGCAGTGATTGCTGAGATCCTGGTTGAAGACAGCGGAGGTGTATTTGGAGGGCCAGTTGGTCAGGATGACGTCTATGAGGGTGCCCTTGTTTACAGAGTTAGGGTTGTACCTGGTGGGTTCCTTGATGATTTGTGTGAGATTGAGGGCATCTAGCTTAGATTGTAGGACTGGCAGGGTGTTAAGCATATCCCAGTTTAGGTCACCTAACAGAACAAACTCTGAAGCTAGATGGGGGGCGATCAATTCACAAATGGTGTCCAGGGCACAGCTGGGAGCTGAGGGGGGTCGGTAGCAGGCGGCAACCGTGAGAGACTTATTTCTGGAGAGAGTAATTTTCAAAATTAGTAGTTCGAACTGTTTGGGTATGGACCTGGAAAGTATGACATTACTTTGCAGGCTATCTCTGCAGTAAACTGCAACTCCTCCCCCTTTGGCAGTTCTATCTTGACGGAAGATGTTATAGTTGGGTATGGAAATCTCTGAATTTTTGGTGGCCTTCCTGAGCCAGGATTCAGACACAGCAAGGACATCAGGGTTAGCAGAGTGTGCTAAAGCAGTGAGTAAAACAAACTTAGGGAGGAGGCTTCTGATGTTGACATGCATGAAACCAAGGCTTTTTCGATCACAGAAGTCAACAAATGAGGGTGCCTGGGGACATGCAGGGCCTGGGTTTACCTCCACATCACCCGCGGAACAGAGAAGGAGTAGTATGAGGGTGCGGCTAAAGGCTATCAAAACTGGTCGCCTAGAGCGTTGGGGACAGAGAATAAGAGGAGCAGGTTTCTGGGTATGGTAGAATATATTCAGGGCATAATGCGCAGACAGGGGTATGGTGGGGTGCGGGTACAGCGGAGGTAAGCCCAGGCACTGGGTGATGATGAGAGAGGTTGTATCTCTGGACATGCTGGTAGTAATGGGTGAGGTCACCGCATGTGTGGGAGGTGGGACAAAGGAGTTATCAGGGGCATGAAGAGTGGAACTAGGGGCTCCATTGTGAACTAAAACAATGATAACTAACCTGAACAACCGTATACAAGGCATATTGACATTTGAGAGAAACATACAGCGAGGCATGCAGTAATCACAGGTGTTGAATTGGGAAAGCTAGCTAAAACAGTAGGTGAGACAACAGCTAATCAGCTAGCACAACAACAGCAGGTAAAATGGCGTAGACTAGGCAACGGGGCCAACAGATAAAACAAACAAGCAGAATGGAGTACCGTGATTAATGGACAGTCCAGCGTGCATCAGCTATGTAGCCAAGAGATCAGTGTCCAGGGGGCAGCGGTGGATGGGGCAGGGAAGCTGGACTGGCGAGTGTTATCCAGGTAAAAAAAAAATAACAATGACTAAATAGCTTGTAGCTAGTTAGCTGGTTAGCTTCTGGAGGTTCTTGAGTGTGTTCTAAAAATAAAAAAAATAATAGCGATTCCGTATCACATTGGGTGAGGCAGGTTTCCGGAAGGTATAAACAAATTAAAAGTCAAAAGAGATAGAAAGTAAATATGGGTCCGGTAAGCGTTTGGGACGCGGCGATTCAGGCGGTTAGCAGGCCTGTGCTAACAAGCTAACAGTTTGTAGGCCCGGGCTAGACAAGGTAGCAGTTAGCGGACCGGAGCTGGACAAGCTAGCAGTTAGCAGGCCGAATTAGCAAGCAGGGAGATAGTGAGGGCTAGAGAGTTAGCCTTTGGGGGACGTCGCGATGGGGTGAGTCTGTTTATTCCTCTTCATGCGATGACATCGATAGACCGGTCGTGGGCCCGGGTATTGTAGCTCAGGAGTATGCTACGGTGGTAGCACAGGTGCTATGGCCGGGCTAGCTTCAAGCTAAGTGGGTGGAAACGCTAGCCAGGAGTAACCCGGGGTTGCGGTTTAGCTAGATAGCTAGTTGCTGAAAAATCCAGCTGAAAGATGTTCCGTTTGCGGTGGGAATCCGGGGATGAAAAATAAATAGGTCCGTTATGCTCTGGTTAGAGTCGCGTTGTACGAACAGGCGAGAGCTTTCCGAACTACAGGTTAGCTGATGACCGGTTAGCTGAAGACCGCTAGCATACCCGCTGGTTAGCTGGCTAGCTTCAGTTGAGTGGTCCCGAAGTAAATATATATACTTTAGGAATTTAGGAAAAATAGCTACATTGGGTGAGTCGGGTTGCAGGAGAGTATTTGGAAGCTTAGGTTTAGCAAAATGTTTTCAAAGAGATATGTGGAGAAAATATGTAAAAATATGTAAAAAACGAAAAAGAAACGATAAATACAGGGACACGACAGGACGACTTACTGCTACGCCATCTTGGAGCCCTCAGTGTGGGGTGTGTTGAGCCAGGGCACGTTGACATTAAACCCTCAGAGTGGGGTGTGTTGAGCCAGGGCACGTTGACATTAAACCCTCAGAGTGGGGTGTGTTGAGCCAGGAGGGCACGTTGACATTAAACCCTCAGAGTGGGATGTGTTGAGCCAGGGCACGTTGACATTAAACCCTCAGAGTGGGATGTGTTGAGCCAGGGCACGTTGATATTAAACCCTCAGTGGGATGTGCTGAGCCAGGGCACGTTGACATTAAACCCTCAGAGTGGGGTGTGTTGAGCCAGGGCACGTTGACATTAAACCCTCAGAGTGGGATGTGTTGAGCCAGGGCACGTTGACATTAAACCCTCAGAGTGGGGTGTGTTGAGCCAGGGCACGTTGACATTAAACCCTCAGAGTGGGGTGTGTTGAGCCAGGAGGGCACGTTGACATTAAACCCTCAGAGTGGGGTGTGTTGAGCCAGGAGGGCACGTTGACATTAAACCCTCAGAGTGGGATGTGTTGAGCCAGGGCACGTTGATATTAAACCCTCAGTGGGATGTGCTGAGCCAGGGCACGTTGACATTAAACCCTCAGTGGGATGTGCTGAGCCAGGGCACGTTGACATTAAACCCTCAGAGTGGGGTGTGTTGAGCCAGGGCACGTTGACATTAAACCCTTAGTGGGATGTGTTGAGCCAGGGCACGTTGACATTAAACCCTCAGTGGGATGTGCTGAGCCAGGGCACGTTGACATTAAACCCTCACAGTGGGGTGTGTTGAGCCAGGGCACGTTGACATTAAACCCTCAGTGGGATGTGTTGAGCCAGGGCACGTTGACATTAAACCCTCAGTGGGATGTGTTGAGCCAGGGCACGTTGACATTAAACCCTCAGAGTGGGTGTGTGACGCTGAAGCCTCAGCATGCACACCTGCACTGTGATATAATATTGATGAGATTGCCAGGGTTTTCTTTTACCCTGTTAGGAGAGCTCTCTCAAAGAAACGTAGCAGATAGATCAGACATCACTCTAGCAGTAGAAATACAATAATAAGCATCTATAATTATCATGTTATAATAACCCCATAAATCCATAATCCCAGGCAGAAGTCCTATCATCAGATGCTCAGGTTTAACTTGACTGTGTAAATCATGCATGGAATATCAATGGAGTTCGGATTCCAGCCTTTGTGGGTCGATCAGTGATCACACAACACCACTGAAACAGTAGACACTGCATGTCTCTGGGTGTGTTCATGTGTATGACATGAAGGTAGGTACAGGCACACTGATGAATGCTCTTGAAGTTTTACTGCACATACTCCAGGTGTACTCATCAGTGTGCGGGTACCTATCTTTATTTGGGTCACTGGGTGTGTGCGTTACTGTGTGCGTTACTGTGTGCGTTACTGTGTGCGTTACTGTGTGTTCCTCAGGGCCGAGTGGAGGTGGAGGCTGGAAACGAGAACATGAAGTTTGAGACAGGACCCTTCTCCTACTATGGAGTCATGGCACTGAGCACAGCATCACTGGGTGAGAGCACACACACACACACGTAGTGTACTGTATGCAGTATACGATCAGACAAAAGACAAGCAATGCACACATACAAACTGTCAAAGACAAACACAAAGTCTCTCCAACTTTCTCTGTCATACACACTGGCAGGAACACAAACAATAAACTTCAGTCAGACAGTTTTCCTGTTTTTCTAGTGGTGTTATGTTTTATTTCTGAAACACCAGCTTCCCTGACCAACATCCATAAATGTTCAACTCCAACACACACCAGAGTAGATAGTGCTGCTACTAGCACTGTCCACAGCTCACAATGAGGCGTGTGTGTTGGCAAAGCTCACAATGAGGCGTGTGTGTTGGCAAAGCTCACAATGAGGCGTGTGTGTTGGCAAAGCTGACAATGAGGCGTGTGTGTTGGCAAAGCTCACAATGACACGCTCACATGCAGCCCCACAGGAGGCTGCTGAGGGGAGGACGGCTCATAATAATATCCAGAACTGTGCGAATGGAATGGCATCAAACACCTGGAAACCATGTGATCCCATACCACTGATCCTGCTCCAGTCATCACCACGAGTCCATTCTGCCACCAGCCCCCTGTGGTGTGTGTGTAATAGGAGATCCAACAGAACACAGAAATGTGATCTACAGATGATGTATTAAACAGGTAGAAGGAAACACACACCACTGTCACCCTTAAAGGAGGAGGGGAAGGTGTTTATGACTAGGGTGGTGTGTGTGTGTGTGTGTGTGTGTGAGACGGCTTAGTTGGCAGGAAGGTGATGCTGCCACAGGGCTGGAACTGTGATACTAACTATGGGTAGTATCGGAACCTAACGTGTTACACACAATCCCTGATACAGAGAGCAGTGTTTAGTCCCACATGAGCTGGAGTTGTTGAAATAGGGGAGAAATGTATCTCGGAAACCAGATCTTTTTATAAACACTGCTTCCACCTAGTGGTCAGATACCAGTATGACCAGCAGAACTCCCTAAAAGATTTGACAATATAATCAGTGTACTGAGAGTCATAAAATGGAATTAAGTTAGGCTTTCTATGCTGTCAGTCCTGTAGATGGCACTACACATTCAGACATTAGCAGAGTAGGTTCTGCTTGTCGAAAGCCTTTTAAAGTTAAACCCAAATATTACCGTTACAGAACAACGGTCCTCTTCTCTCTCTGTCTTTCTCTTCTCTCTCCCCTCTGTCTTCCTTTCTCTTCTCTCTCTCCTCCGTCTTCCTTCCTCTTCTCTTTCTTCTGTCTTTATCTTCTCTCTCTCCCCTGTCTTTATCTTCTCTCTCTCCTGTCTTTCTCTTTTCTCTCTCCCCTGTCTTTCTCTTCTCTCTCTCCCCTGTCTTTCTCTTTTCTCTCTCCCCCGTCTTTCTCTTTTCTCTCTCCCCTGTCTTTCTCTTTTCTCTCTCCCCCGTCTTTCTCTTTTCTCTCTCCCCCGTCTTTCTCTTTACTCTCTCCCCCGTCTTTCTCTTTTCTCTCTCCCCCGTCTTTCTCTTTTCTCTCTCCCCCGTCTTTCTCTTTTCGCTCTCCCCCCGTCTTTCTCTTTTCGCTCTCCCCTGTCTTTCTCTTTTCGCTCTCCCCTGTCTTTCTCTTTTCTCTCTCCCCTGTCTTTCTCTTCTCTCTCTCTCCCCTGTCTTTCTCTTCTCTCTCTCTCTCCCCGTCTTTCTCTTCTCTCTCTCTCTCCCCCATCTTTCTCTTCTCTCTCTCTCTCCCCGTCTTTCTCTTCTCTCTCTCTCTCCCCCATCTTTCTCTTCTCTCTCTCTCTCCCCCATCTTTCTCTTCTCTCTCTCTCTCCCCCGTCTTTCTCTTCTCTCTCTCTCCCCCGTCTTTCTCTTCTCTCTCTCTCCCCCGTCTTTCTCTTCTCTCTCTCTCTCTCCATCTGTCTCTGTCTAATATCTCTGTAATAGTGGTCTCTGTTGTATGTGTATGCATGTGCTATATGCTATGTACTGCTGCCTACATGTCAAACTGTCCAACTCACATCAGTGTCTGATGTCACTCAGTTAAGCCCCTACCATTGGTCTGTCTGCCTCCAATCTGACAGGCCTTCATTGACCTTTGAAAATGACGAGTCACTCAGGGCGAAGCTGATATTGCACCCTATCCTCAATGTAGTGCACTAATTTAGGCCAGAGCCCTATGTGGCTAACCGTGGCCAAAAGTAGTGCACTATAGTAGGGAATAGGGTGCCATTTTAGACAGAGACTTAATGTATTGTTCACCAAATGTATATGATGTATAGAGGCGATCATGTCAAAGTGCTCTGTGAAGGAGAAAGGTTTGTGTGTCTTCAGGTCAGTCGGGCCGAGAGAGGCAGATTTAACTCCTACAGTGCTGTTACTGCCTACCGATGAGTAAACGAGAGCGTCTCTCTCTCTCCCCCTTCTGCCCACCCCTCTCTCAGCCGTCACTCCCCCTCTCTCCCCCTCAGTGGCGTCCCCCCCTCCACGACGCCTCTCCCTTAAGAGATTCTCTCTGTTCTCTCGCTTTCCAGGTAAAGAACCAACCAGCCTAAGAGGGGGGTAACATGGGGGAGGGGGGTGGTGTCACTTTATATGCCAAAATCACATTTAAGTTTCCCTCCCATCATCCTCTTCTTCAGAGCCCTGTTCCAGCAAGTACAACCTGCTAGACAAACAGCGTGGAGATCCACTAGAATATCTATCCCTTACATACAGGGCCAGTTAAACTAATGGTTTGTTTTACCTGTTGTTTTTAGTTTTAAGTAGAGTAAAACACAAACATTTGAACTCCCAAACGACTCTTAACTCCCAAGATCTATTCTTTCTCTGCTGGTTTTATTCCCTCTGGGAACCAGGAGTTACAAAGGTTTAGTAATCCAATCAGGCCCTCAATCCTCGAATGCTTTTCTCCAGAGCTTGATAGCAGACTCACAGTAGCCTGGACAAACCAGGCTGAACGCTGAAATAAATCAAACAATTGGCTAAACATTGAACGCCGGTCGAGATAACAGTCAGCGGCACTAATGCTAGTTAATAACTCAATTTTAGCATAACGCATATCTACGCTCCACTACACTCTCAGTGGAGTGGGGTGGTATTGAATTATTCATGCTTTGGTGACCGAGCCGGTCCTCTGCAGTCATCTCTCACTAGGAGGGACTGAGAGATGTGGTGCAGTTCTTACTCTGCTCAGTAATTGCGGATGCTGACAGCTGAGCCCCTATACAGTATGTGATGCTAACAGACCGTGTGCCACATCAGGTCACATCAGTGTGTTTGTCCCCAGTCAGCAGGACAGAGCAGAGGAGCCTGGGACAACATTACTCAGTTAGTGCCGTTGATGGGTCCTATTTCAATAAGGTTAGGGTTTACAAGTTATATATTATGTATCTTTCCTTTCTTCTTTAGAAAGGAGAAAGGAAGTATGGAAGGTTGGACAGTAGGGAGGAAGTATGGAAGTTTGGACAGTAGGGAGGAAGTATGGAAGGTTGGACAGTAGGGAGGAAGTATGGAAGGTTGGACAGTAGGGAGGAAGTATGGAAGGTAGGAAGGAAGTATGGAAGGTAGGACAGTAGGGAGGAAGTATGGAAGGTTGGACAGTAGGGAGGAAGTAGAGGCAGTAGGGAGGAAGTATGGAAGGTAGAACAGTAGGAAGGAAGTATGGAAGGTAGGACAGTAGGGAGGAAGTATGGAAGGTTGGACAGTAGGGAGGAAGTATGGAAGGTAGGACAGTAGGGAGGAAGTAGTGGCAGTAGGGAGGAAGTATGGAAGGTAGGACAGTAGGGAGGAAGTAGTGGCAGTAGGGAGGAAGTATGGAAGGTAGGACAGTAGGGAGGAAGTATGGAAGGTAGAACAGTAAGGAGTGTAAGTATTTTCATGATATTGGAGCAGGGTCAGGTACATAGAATGAGTGATACCAGTTTCTTTGGACCTTTGGAACTGCTGGACCACACAGTTCAGATTGAGGAAAAGGAAGGAGGATGGAAGGAACTTGCTGGATGGGGCTCTAGGTGGAGCCACTGCTCCACGGCACTCCCTCTCATCTCTGACCTTTAACCCCTGACCCCTTCTACCTAGTTGCCTTAACTACTGGTCTAGGTTCAGATGTTTTCTCATTGCCCTACTGGTTACATTTTGGGTAATCTTATCCTAGATCTGTGGTTAAAGACCGTCTTCTACCTTGCGCCACTACTACCTGATCCTGTCACTAGCATAGAATGTAGAGTTCTATGATCACTGCTCTACTTCTGACCCTCCCTACTTCCTATAACTGATAGTTCCCTAGACCATTCCCCTAGGCACTTGTGTAGATCTAAAAAGAGTAGATGGGTAGAGGCAATACGAGGCCAGTTTGACCCAGCCTACCCATAGACAAGGTGGGCTATACCTCATTACCTATCCAATGTTTTCAGAAGTGTGCCTAGAAGGAACGAGCTACACACTCCTTCACCCCACCCCACCCCACCTCCCCTAACCAACACACACACACTCATAATGTCCAGACCCCTTCCCCCTCCCGCCAAGCCAATCAGAGCCTCGTTTGCATGGCATGCAGATCCCAGGGCCATAAACTCAAGGAGATCAAACGCCACAGAATCCTGGTTGTTGATTGGTAGCCATGATACCATCATCCTTGGTCCTGGCTGTTGATTTGGTCCCCATCAGTCCCGATCCGTATATAACCACTTCCTCCTCTAATCATCAGTCAATCATACCCAACCTGTGTCTTGTGTTTCCATGTGTTTGTGTTGCATATACCTGTTGCTCTCTGCTGCTGTGTGCGTGCGTGCGTGCGTGCTGCGTCAACTGACTTCATCTGTGTCTGAATTAATGCTGTCAGAGCCATGAGATTCTGCTGTACAATCATGCTCTGATCTGTTATCATCTCCCATGTTCTAATATAAAATGTTATAATCTATTATGTTCTAAAATGTTCTCCTATATTATGTTATAATATATTATGTTATAATATTTATAATATATTATGTTATAATATATTATAATATATTATGTTTAATATCTTCTCCTATATTATGTTATAATATATTCTGTTATAAATGTTCTAATATATTCTGTTATAAAATGTTATAATTATATTATGTTATAATATCTTATGTTATAATCTATTCTAATCTATTATGTTATATATATTCTATATATGTTATATTCTGTTATAATATTATGTTATAATCTATTATGTTATAAAATGTTATAATATATTATGTTATAATATATTATGTTATAAATGTTATAATATCTTCTGTTTAATATATTATGTTATAAAATGTTATATTATGTTATAATATATTATATTATAAATGTTATAATATATTATGTTATAAATGTTATAATATATTCTGTTATAAAATGTTATAATATATTATGTTATAATATATTATGTTATAAAAAGTTATAATATATTATGTTATAAATGTTATAATATATTATGTTATAAAATGTTATAATATCTTATGTTATAAAATGTTATAATATATTATGTTATAAAATGTTATAATATTTATGTTATAAAATGTTATAATATATTATGTTATAAAATGTTCATAATATATTATGTTATAAATGTTAAATATATTATGTTATAAAATGTTATAATATATTATGTTATAAAATGTTATAATATATTATGTTATAAAATGTTATAATATTTATGTTATAAAATGTTATAATATATTATGTTATAAAATATTATGTTATAATCTATTATGTTATAAATGTTCTAATATATTCTGTTATAAAATGTTATAATATATTATATTATAAAATGTTTAATATCTTATGTTATAAATGTTATATTATGTTATAATATATTATATTATAAATGTTATAATATATTATGTTATAAATGTTATAATATCTTATGTTATAAAATGTTATAATATATTATGTTATAATATATATGTTATAAATGTTATAATATATTATGTTATAAAATGTTATAATATATTATGTTATAAATGTTATACTATATATGTTATAAAATGTTATAATATATATGTTATAAATGTTATAATATATTATGTTATAAATGTTATAATATATTATGTTATAAAATGTTATAATATATTATGTTTAAAATGTTATAATATTTATGTTATAAAATGTTATAATCTTTATGTTATAAATGTTATAATATATTATGTTATAAAATGTTATAATATATTATGTTATAAAATGTTAAATATATTATGTTATAAATGTTATAATATATTATGTTATAAAATGTTATAATATATTTGTTATAAATATTAGTTATAATATATTATGTTTAAATGTTATAATATATTATATTATAAAATGTTATAATATATTATGTTATAAATGTTATAATATATTATGTTATAAAAGTTATAATATATTATGTTATAAAATGTTATAATATTTATGTTATAAAATGTTATAATATCTTGTTATAAAATGTTATAATATATTATATTCTAAAATGTTATAATATATTATATTTAAAATGTTATACTCTCTTATGTTATAAAATGTTATAATATATTATGTTATAAATGTTATAATCTATTATGTTATAAAATGTTATAATATATTATGTTATAAAATGTTTAATATATTATGTTATAAATGTTATAATATATTATGTTATAAATGTTATAATCTATTATGTTATAAACTGTTATATATATTCTGTTATAAAATGTTATAATATATTATGTATAAAATGTTATAATATATTAGTTATAAAATGTTATAATATATCTATTATAAATGTTATAATATGTTATATATATTATGTTATAATATATTATGTTATAATATATTATGTTATAAATGTTATAATATATTATATATAAAATGTTATAATATATTATATTATAAAATGTTATCAATATATTATATTATAATCTTATGTTCTAAATGTTATAATATATTATATTATAAATGTTATAATCTATTATGTTATAATATATTATATTCTAAATGTTATAATATATTATGTTATAATATATTATGTTATAATATATTATGTTATTAAATGTTATAATATATTATATTATAATGTTATAATATATTTAATATATTATGTTATAATATATTATATTATATATCTTATAATATATTATGTTATAAAATGTTATAATATTTATGTTATATTTCTATTATGTTATAATATTTATGTTATAAATGTTATAATATTATGTTATTATAAAATGTTATCTCTATTCTATTATAAATGTTATAATATATTATATTATAAATGTTATAATATATTATGTTATAAAATGTTCTAATATAAATGTTATAATATATTCTGTTATATTATTTATGTTATAATATATTCTGTTATAAATGTTCTAATATTATGTTATAAATGTTATATATATTCTATTATAAAATGTTATAATCTATTATATATAAAATGTTATAATATATTATATTCTATATTCTCTGTTATAAAATGTTATAATATATTATATTCTAAATGTTATAATATATTATGTTCTAATCTATTATATTATAACTGTTCTATATATTATGTTCTAATATATTATGTTCTAATCTCTTCTGTTATTAAATGTTATAATATATTATATTATAATATCTTATAATCTTTTGTTATAAAATGTTATAATATATTATGTTATATTTATTTCTGTTATATCTCTTATGTTATAAAATGTTATAATATATTATGTTATAAATGTTTAATATATTCTGTTCTAAAATGTTATAATAATTTTATTATAAATGTTATAATATCTTATATTATAAATGTTTATATCATTCTATTATCCTGTTATCATCTATTCTGTTATCTATATTATATTCTAACTGTTCTCCTCTATTCTATTCTAAATGTTCTCTTCTATTATCCCCTGTTATCCTATATTATTCTACCTGTTCTCCTATATTCGTTATACAATGTTATAATATCTTCTGTTCTAATATATTATCCTATCTTCTGTTCTACTATCTTATATTATCCTCATCTTATCCTCTATTCTGTTCTACCCTGTTCTACTCTATATGTTCTATTTCTCTTATGTTCTCATATCTTCTATTATCCCTGTTCTCCTATTATATTCTAAAATGTTTCCTCTCTTCTATTCTCCCATGTTCTCCTCTCTTCTATTCTAACCCTGTTTAACTCTATTCTATTATCCCCTGTTCTCCTCTTTCTGTTCTACTATCTTATCCTCTCTTATGTTCTAAATGTTATCTCTCTTCTGTTCTCCCCTGTTATCCTCTCTTCTGTTCTCTTCTCTTATGTTCTCCTCTCTTATGTTCTATCTCTTATGTTCTCTTTATTTCTGTTCTCCTCTCTTCTGTTCTCCCCTGTTCTCTCTCTTATGTTCTCCCCTGTTCTCCTCTATTTATTATCACTGTTCTCCTCTCTTCTGTTATCCCCTGTTCTCCTCTCTTCTGTTCTCCCTGTTCTCCTCTCTTCTGTTCTCCCCTGTTCTATCTCTTCTGTTCTCCCTGTTATCTCTCTTCTGTTATCCTGTTATCCTCTCTTTGTTCTCTTTCTCTTCTGTTCTCTCTCTTCTGTTCTCTTTCTATTCTGTTCTCCTCTCTTATGTTCTCTCCTGTTCTCCTCTCTTCTGTTCTCCCCTGTTCTCCTCTCTTCTGTTCTCCTCTCTTCTGTTCTCCCCTGTTCTCCTCTCTTCTGTTCTCCCCTGTTCTCCTCTCTTCTGTTCTCCCCTCTTCTGTTCTCCTCTCTTCTGTTCTCCTCTCTTGTTCTCCTCTCTTCTGTTCTCCTCTCTTCTGTTCTCCCTGTTCTCCTCTCTTCTGTTCTCCCCTGTTCTCCTCTCTTCTGTTCTCCCCTGTTCTCCTCTCTTCTGTTCTCCCCTGTTCTCCTCTCTTCTATTCTCCCCTGTTCTCCTCTCTTCTATTCTCCCCTGTTCTCCTCTCTTCTGTTCTCCTCTCTTCTGTTCTCCCCTGTTCTCCTCTCTTCTGTTCTCCTCTCTTCTGTTCTCCTCTCTTCTGTTCTCCTCTCTTCTGTTCTCCTCTCTTCTGTTCTCCCCTGTTCTCCTCTCTTCTGTTCTCCCCTGTTCTCCTCTCTTCTGTTCTCCCCTGTTCTCCTCTCTTCTGTTCTCCCCTGTTCTCCTCTCTTCTGTTCTCCCCTGTTCTCCTCTCTTCTGTTCTCCCCTGTTCTCCTCTCTTCTATTCTCCCCTGTTCTCCTCTCTTCTATTCTCCCCTCTTCTCCTCTCTCCTGTTCTCTTCCCCTCTCTCCTGTTCTCCTATCTCCTCTCTCCTGTTCTCCTCTCTCCTGTGCTCCTCTCTCCTGTGCTCCTCTCTCCTGTTCTCTTCTCCTCTCTCCTGTTCTCTTCTCCTCTCTCCTGTTCTCTTCTCCTCTCTCCTGTGCTCCTCTCTCCTGTTCCCCTCTCTCCTGTTCCCCTCTCTCCTGTTCCCCTCTCTCCTGTTCCCCTCTCTCCTGTTCCCCTCTCTCCTGTGCTCCTCTCTCCTGTGCTCCTCTCTCCTGTGCTCCTCTCTCCTGTGCTCCTCTCTCCTGTGCTCCTCTCTCCTGTGCTCCTCTCTCCTGTGCTCTTCTCCTCTCCCCTGTTCTCCTCTCTCCTGTGCTCCTCTCTCCTGTTCCCCTCTCCTGTGCTCCTCTCTCCTGTGCTCCTCTCTCCTGTGCTCCTCTCCTCCTGTGCTCCTCTCTCCTGTGCTCCTCTCTCCTGTGCTCCTCTCCCCTGTGCTCTTCTCCTCTCCCCTGTGCTCTTCTCCTCTCTCCTGTGCTCCTCTCTCCTGTGCTCCTCTCTCCTGTGCTCCTCTCTCCTGTGCTCCTCTCTCCTGTTCTCCTCTCTCCTGTTCCCCTCTCTGTGCTCCCCTCTCCTGTGCTCCCCTCTCCTGTGCTCCTCTCTCCTGTGCTCCTCTCTCCTGTGCTCCTCTCCCCTGTTCTCTTCTCCTCTCTCCTGTGCTCCTCTCTCCTGTGCTCCTCTCTCCTGTGCTCCTCTCTCCTGTGCTCCTCTCTCCTGTGCTCCTCTCTCCTGTGCTCCTCTCTCCTGTGCTCCTCTCTCCTGTGCTCCTCTCCCCTGTGCTCTCCTCTCTTCTGTTCTCCCCTGTTCTCCTCTCTTCTGTTCTCCTCTCTTCTGTTCTCCCCCTGTTCTCCTCTCTTCTGTTCTCCTCTCTTCTGTTCTCCCCTGTTCTCTTCTGTGTTCTCCTCTGTCTGTGCACGTGCATGCATGTGTGTGTTTACCTAATATGTGTGTGTGCATGCATTCATGTTGGTGCGAGTGAATGTGTGTGTTCTTGTGTGAATGTGTATAGGTGTATTATCCCAAGCTCACCTTCTCTCTCCCTCTCCGTATCCCAGAGTTCCGTTCTCCTACTCACAGTAGTGGTCTGAACCGCTCGGCGTCGCTGAGCTGCACTGAGCGTGGCGCTCCCGGAGATTGCAGCTCGGTAACCGCTAGCAACACGCAGCTCACCACCTGCCAGTACACACCAGACTTCTACGTACGTGCTCTTACTGACCTGCAGTATGTCAAGGTAACACTCTCAACTTTAACCCCTGACCTTGACTTTTAACCTGCTTATAACTCTACATATATCTTAGTCACCTTCATGCTGACAGCACTATTCTGTCTAGTAGTCGCACATGCTTGGGTGAGGGTTTGTTTTTTAACAGGGCCTTGGTCTCTCTATACTCTCTCCTCCTCACTCTGTCGCTTTCTTCTCCTCACCTCAGATCACTCGTTCCCAGTACCAGAATGGTCTGCTGGCGTCCAGGCTGGACAGCACCCCCCAGTCACCCGAGGGGAGCCACCCCCACCTGGACAGCACCTCCGCATCCCTGCCCCCCATCACCACCCCCAGCCCTTCCCCGCACCCCTCTCCCCTTGGCCACCCCACCCTTCAAACACCCCCTTGCCATCCCTCAGCCCACCCCTCCTCCCACCGACCGTACCCCCCTTACCCCAAACCACCAACCCCAGCCAAGTCAATCCCCGCCCGGCTCTGCCCCAATCCACCCCTCCTCCCATAAAAGGCAAACCTCTGCCCAAGACAACCCCTTCCCCCTTCTCGGTGCACGCACCCCTCACCCACCTCTATCTTCCTCCTCATCCTCTCTCCCCCACCTGCCTCATCCCCTCACCTCTCTCCCCCTCAAATCCCCCCCTTCTGCGAGGCCAGGGGGGGAGAATGGGCCAGGAGAGGAGAATGGGCCAGGAGAGGAGAATGGGCCAGGAGAGGAGAATGGGCCAGGAGAGGAGAATGGGCCAGGTGAGATGACCTCTCTGCTCTCTGAGCAGCCACAGAACTGCCTGGGTGGCACACGCAGACCCAGCTACCCACAAACACACACACAACACCCTCACACACACCAACACCCCGCACACACACATGCACACCATCAGTCACGCACACACCGAGAGCACCATCTGACAACTACCCCTGCGGGGGTTTGCTAAGATGTGTTAAAATAAATACACACACATTATTCCATTCGTTCTCAAGTTCTGTTGGCCCTGACTGACACTATCCCTGGAGCACTGGAAGATTCTAAGGAGCAAGGTGCATTATGGGAATCCTCCTGGCCCCTATCCTCTGTCTCTCCTCTGTCCCCCATCCTCCCTCCCCTGCCCACTATCCTCCCTCCTCTGTCCACTATCCTCCCTCCTCAGTCCCCTATCCTCCCTCCCTCCTCTGTCCATTATCCTCCCTCCTCTGTCCATTATCCTCCCTCCTCTGTCCATTATCCTCCCTCCTCTGTCCATTATCCTCCCTCCTCTGTCCCCTATCCTCCCACCTTCCCCTGTCCATTATCCTCCCTCCTCTGTCCCCTATCCTCCCACCTTCCCCTGTCCATTATCCTCCCTCTGTCCATTATCCTCCCTCCTCTGTCCCCTATCCTCCCACCTTCCCCTGTCCCCTATCCTCCCTCCTCTGTCCCCTATCCTCCCTCCTCTGTCCCCTATCCTCCCACCTTCCCCTGTCCATTATCCTCCCTCCTCTGTCCCCTATCCTCCCACCTTCCCCTGTCCATTATCCTCCCTCCTCTGTCCCCTATCCTCCCACCTTCCCCTGTCCATTATCCTCCCTCCTCTGTCCCCTATCCTCCCACCCTCCCCTGTTCCCTATCCTCCCACCCTCCCCTGTTCCCTATCCTCCCTCCCTCCTCTGTCCCCTATCCTCCCACCTTCCCCTGTCCATTATCCTCCCTCCTCTGTCCCCTATCCTCCCACCTTCCCCTGTCCATTATCCTCCCTCCTCTGTCCCCTATCCTCCCACCTTCCCCTGTCCATTATCCTCCCTCCTCTGTCCCCTATCCTCCCACCCTCCCCTGTTCCCTATCCTCCCACCCTCCCCTGTCCCCTATCCTCCCTCCTCTGTTCCCTATCCTCCCTCCCCTGCCCACTATCCTCCCTCCCCTGCCCACTATCCTCCCTCCCTCCTCTGTCCATTATCCTCCCTCCTCTTGTCTCCTATCCTCCCACCCTCCTCTGTCCCCTATCCTCCCACCCTCCTCTCAAGATGGGAGGAGAAAGTGACCAGGAGCACTGGTGTGTTACGCAGTGCGGAGGCCAAGTGTGATGTATCTAGTCTCTGTCATACGGTTCTGTCTGTGTGTATGTGTGTGTGTGTGTGAATACATCTGTGTGTGTGTGTCAGCGTTACGGATGCTGCAGACACAGCCTGGGATCAGCTATGTGGGTGAGGAGGATAGAGGAGGGGGTGATATACACCCCAGCCTATAGTATGTTTATAGTATGTGTTAATTCTCTGCCCTCAGGTTTTGGGTAAAATATATAATGTGACCTGAAAAATATGTTTTTAAAGAGAAATGTAGAGAGAGACATGCATTTTTAGCTTAGTGTTCACTGTGAACCCTCACCCACACATCTGTACCTGTGTGTTCTCTCTAAAAACCTTCTGTCCCACTCCCCTCCCACATGCCCAGTTTCCATGGCAATGACTTTCGAACCCCCCCCCCCCCCCCCCCTAAATGGAACATTCTCATGAGGGAGTCCTAGAATCTTGGTTCATTTTTTTTGTTTGTCTGTTCTTTCTTTTTTCCAAAGATGACGATTTCCCCAAAAACCGAACTAGGAGGTTGTGAGTAGATGATTGTTAAAGATAGCGATTGTTGCGTTTGGGGTCTGTTTACACAAGGGCTCAACAGGAGAGTAAGGGTTTGCGTGTGTACCTCCTGGGCTGCATCTTATTTTGAGATATTTGTGGAATGAAACACACTAGAAGTGATTGATTACCTGACCCTGTCAGGCCTATCAGGCTGGGGTGGGGGTGGGATTACTGGAAGGGGGGAGTTGGCTGACTAATTGACTAACAGGTGGGTTTGTTTAACACAGACCCACCTCCTGACCAGAGATGTGAAGTGTATTATATTATGAATTATTTAAATATAAATAGTAATATTTATTTTGCATTACATATTACTTGGTGTGTGTGTATATATATATATATATATATATATATATATATAAGAGAGATGTATTTGATGTCAAATGTTTTATATTCTATAGATTTTATTTTGTTGAGAACTTTCAAAACTCCATGTACTGTGAATGATGACACTGACACTCCAGAACAGACTTTACTACTGTATTTCAACCAACTCCCCCTAACACCTACACACTCACACCTACCTGTGAACAGAGCTCAATTCGACTATGATACTAGCTTCTTTTCCTGTTTATTTCATTTCACATAAGCAGTGGAATAGCACTTGGGTGTCTGAGACACTGTGATTTAACATTATTGTTTGCTTTGGAGTGATGTCACAATGGAGTTTAGAGTTCTGAGTGTTACTGTGATGTCACAATGGAATACAGAATTCACTGTTTTCAGGGGTGATGTCACAATGGTATATACTGTAGAATTCACTATTTTCAGGGGTGATGTCACAATGGAGTTCAAAGTTCCAATTTGTGATGTCACAATGAACTTTAGAATTGAGAGTTTTATTGTGTGATGTTACAGTCAGTGAGTGGTGGTTGGCACTGCTAATGACCTGAAAAAAAGGCATGCCACCTCTACCACAATGTTCCCTTCTCATTTATGTTGTATGTACTCCAAAAATGACATTCCAAAACAGGGGATCCACAATTGACCATTCAGATTCAATGTGATGTAGGTTTTACTGTGTGTATTAGTGAAATTGTTACATGCTCTGTGCCCGGGCTTGCTGTTTATGGGTAGATATGGTGTCTATAACACATATAGAGGAACTGTAGGACTGGGCTCTCCTCCAGAGGAATGGACACAGAGTTTAGAGATGACTCTCCTTCACCATGCATTCTTTATGGATGGAGGGCAGACCAGATATATAACGCTGCTATCATGAAAATCTACCGATCTTGAGCCCCAGAGATATATGAACTGACAATGAAGTAACTCAAGCAACCGTCAACATGAAGGAAACAACATGATAAAATATTGATTTACACACATGAATTTGGTAAGAAAATTACAAACTGAGGTACGACTGAGTATTTATTCTGTTCCACAGGGAAGAGTTCATACCTGAATTTTAAGAGTATAGCACATATTAGAATGAATAGAACTGACACAAGCCCCTTAGTACAGGGTATTGAATGGGGTCGTCTATTCTAGAATTTTCTAAGTCTATGGTGGGTGTGGCCTTACACACTACTTCACACAGAAACGCTAGACCTGACTGCTGGTTCACATAGGTCACTCGTAGAATTGTCTTACTGGTTCTGTTACAGCACTGGTCTGGATGGCAGTCTAGCCACTGGTTGGCTGTGATGCTCCTAGTCAGTGTACCGGGAACGGTGATGTTAGGAAAGAATTGTTTGACTACTTAGAAATGTTGTATTTATTTGAAAAGTAATAATATTCTGTTTTTTGTTATGTGTTCTCTTGTGAAACGGGCTTCCATTTACGACAATCGCGTCTATCAACGGGTTATTGTGACAGGCGAAGAGATGTTATATATTTCCTGCTTGTATTATGCTACTGTAAATACTATATGAAGAAACAGGTGTTTGTCTGCTATTTTGTGTGTAATTGGAGTAAGCGAGGATGCCTATATGGAACATGTATAAAGTAGCCTCTGTGAGAATACTTACCGGAGATAAAAACGTATCTCTTTAGACTAAGACGTTTTACTAGGAAGACATTGAAATAGCAATAAAAACATTGCTTGGATTTGACCTCAAAGAACATTTCTCTCTGATTATTTTTCCCCCCAGCTGAAGTAGCTTCATGTAGCGTTAAGTAACACTGACCGTGAATTGTAATTTGACATGAATGATCAAAGTCAGAGCACTGTGGTAGCGTAGCTAGATGTTAGCTGGCTGTTAGCTAGCTGTCTGGGCAGACTAGCATGCCTCCTTCCCCTCTTTTCCTTTCCTAATGTTCTTTCCTCTCTTCCTCCCTTCTTGCCTCTTCTCCGGTCCTTTCTGTACCCACTCCCCAAGCTTCTATTCTCCCCTCACACCACCACTTCTCCCCTCCTTCTCTCTACCCCCTTCCCTCTCGCTGGTCAAGTAATGTTTAAATTCTTTGACCGCTGATCTAAACAGTCCTATAAGCTTTTTTTAATGTCCAGCTCCTGGTGGGATGGTTGTCCAGCTCCTGGTGGGATGGTTGTCCAGCTCCTGGCGGGATGGTTGTCCAGCTCCTGGCGGGATGGTTGTCCAGCTCCTGGCGGGATGGTTGTCCAGCTCCTGGCGGGATGGTTGTCCAGCTCCTGGCGGGATGGTTGTCCAGCTCCTGGCGGGATGGTTCCTGGCGGGACGGCAGAGCTTAACTGGCAGCCAGGATCGGTTGTGTGGTTGTTAGCTCAGCCCCAGTGTTGTGATTAGACCTGGGACCTAGACCAGGAGGTATAAAGATTCATGGTGCTGTATTCTCAGACCAGAGACCGTTTTTCCACTGTGGGTGGTTGATTCACTGGTGGCTGATGGAGGTGATGACTGAGGAGACACGAGGGTGCCATACTAGCCTGTCTGCCAACTATAATGTGGCCATTGTCACGCCAATTACTATATATACTGAACAAAAATATAAAAGCAACAGTTTCAAAGATTTTACAGAGTTACAGTTCATATGATGAAATCAGTCAATTGAAACGCATTCATTTGGCCCTAGTCTATGGATTTCACATGACTGGGAATACAGATATGCATCTGTTGATCACAGATGCCCAAAGAAAAATGGGCCTCACGATCTCGTCACAGTGTTTTTGTGAATTCAAATTGCCATCGATAAAATTAAATTGTGTTTGTTGTCTGTAGCTTATGCCTGTCCATACCATAACACTACTGGCACCATGGGGGCACTCTGTTCACGACGTTGACATCAGCAAACCGCTCACCCACACGACGCCATACGCATGATCTGCAGTTGTGAGACCAGTTAGACATACTGTCAAATTCTCTAAAACAACGTTGGAGGCGGCTTATGGAAGAGAAATTAACATTAAATTCTCTGGCAATAGGTGGACATTCCTGCTGTCACCATGCCAAATGCACACTCCTTCAACTTAAGACATCTGTGGAATTGTTGTGTGACATACTGCTCGCCTGAGAGCCAGACCCCCACTACGGAATAGAATAGAACTCCAAGAAGGATGTTTTTTGTGCATGACATTAGAATGGATACAATGATTCTTCAGATAGACCCATAAGCACACACTGAACAGTCTGACACAGACTAGGGGTCTGGCCTCTGGGTTCACACTGATCTCACTATGTTTTTCTCTCCGCTAGTCTTTCACAAGAAGCCAGTTCTAAATGCTATATTATTTATTACTTGAGGTTAGGGCTTGGAGTGCTTGTGTCCCACAACGACTTTCATGTGTAATGACTGATCAGCAATACTTTCTGTGGTAAGCAATGTGTACTTACTGTTTTATAATAATGAATCTGTATGGAGTTCTGAAGAAGTCGATATTGGGGTAATAAACCTGAGATATATTTCTCTATGTAAACTCCTGTGTCTCGTGTGCTCTTTTTTGCCACAGTCTGTGTTCTGTTTTTCCCACCTAGATGAGTCAAACATATAGAAAAGGTTAAATAAATCCCCACAATGGTAATGTCAACAGTAGGCCACGCCGATTAGAAACATTAGTGACTGTTAGATTTACTTGTTGCCAATGCCATGTAACAAAAGATATCTTTCTTCGTGGTGCGTATAACTTCCCAACAGCATGTAGTTCAGTTTGTCGAAGACAGTTTTTCTTCAGAAAGTTGAAGTCTGCAGGTTGCTACATGAAGATAGGAATTTAACTCTTCCACTGCACGTTTCTGCTGTGTTTCATTGGGGTTATACATAACTACAGTGTTTGGCTCTGTGACAGACCCTTAGTCAACATGTTTTAACTTGCCCAGTCAGTGTGGTGCTGGGTGTGACTGTTTAGGCTACTTTTGTGGTGATTGTATCCTCCAGGGGATGTCTTTGTTTCGGATGGAGCTGTCTCTCTGTACAGAGTATCATGCATTTGGTCCTAAACTCTTCTGCGATCAGGGTTAGGAGTTGGAGGGAAAGCTGATTCTAAATCTGTGCCAAAAGGAAACTTCTACCTGGAGTTCTGTACTTGGACTCACAGGGATAACGGAGGACAGCAGAAATCTGGATGACTAAATAATGCTTTAACATCATGCAGTTACATCATCTTTAGGCTGCCTAAGTGGTCTCTATTATGCCTCAAGGAATATTGATGAAGCCCCTTTAAGTTTTGGTCAGTGCTATCTGGGATCCTTGGGACATCCGTACCCTAAACCTTACCTAACCATTTTAAATGTAAACTTCAATGGGAGTGAGGGGCGGGGTAGGGACGTCCCAAGGATCCCGGATAGCAAGGACCTTTTACATTTGGCTGGAAGCTGACTTGTTAAGACTCCCAAACAAATATGGGCGTGGTACAATCCACTTTTTTGATTGGGTGTCATCAGCCATAGAGACTCATTGGTTAATTTTCGAGAAGGCGTTTTAAAAAGAAAAGAGGAATTTACGTCCATTGCGGCTCCAAACGAAAGCAGTGGACGTAACGAAGCTCATTCACTTTCTCCCCAAAATGGCGTCGAAAGGGAACCAGTTTCTTTCTGAGCGCTGTGTGGCTCGCAGAGCCTCAGTGGGCGGGCAGCTGCGACACTGGCAGGCAGTCACATGATTCGCGCAAAGCCCAGCTGCCCAATTCCAATATGGTGGCCAGCTTGGCAGACCTACGGTTCTTGTTGATGATATTATTGCTCTGCTGGAGGATCAGGGACGGCGCCTGCACCCAGCAAGCCCCGTGGGTTCTGGGGCTGCGACTGGAGGACCCAGAAGGCCAGGTGTATATGAAGGAGCGGATCATCTCTGCACCGCAAGGGGCCAGTTTCAAGCTTCGGCTGTTCGGTTGGGATCTAAATGGGACCTGGCCGTGGGTGGCGTTCGCTGGAACAAGACAGGAGGAGACCGGGGTGGTGGAGGATGCAGCTGACCCGTGCGAGCAAGAGACCCGCCGTGTCTCCGCCGCCTTCCAGGTCACCGGGGAGTTCACAGCGGACGAGGAGTACAGCGGGTTGATAACGGTACAGACGCGGGACAAGAGCAGCATCTCTCCCGCTGCATCCTCCACGGGAGGAGGGGATGATGCCAACCCTGCCTACCACCACCACCACCTGTGCGTGCTGAAGAACGGAAGCTGGGTTTCGGTGGGACCGGACAGGTTGCAGATCAACAACGACGCAGGTCTCCCGGCAGACTACATCCCTCCGTGGGGTATGGCGGTGCTGATCGTGCTGCTGATCCTGGTGTGCGGGGTACTGAGGAGTGTGAACCTCAGCCTGTTGTGGCTGGACCCCCTGGAGCTCTACGTTTTCCACAGCTGCGGCTCCGAGGAGGACAAACGGGCCGCCAAGCGCCTCGAGCCAATCCGGAGACGAGGCAACTGCCTGGTGGGTCACTACTACTACAATTTACACAAGGATTAGACCTGGGGTCTGAGACGTGATGTCCATGGGGGATACAGGGGCACATACCTCTTCAGATTTGTCCTGATTATATAAAAAAATAAATATATATATATATATATATATATATATATATTTATTTTTTTATTATTATTATTTTTTTAATTCTCTGTAATACTTCTAGCCTTTTAGCAAGTTGGCGTTAGCTAGCCCACATACATTTCCGATCTACCAAACCACATAACTAGCTACCAAGTAGAAATGTTAGGCTATCAATCAAATTAGAGTAGCTAGAATTCTATTTTAGCTGGCAAAGTTGGTAGACTGAATAAATGTGCTGAATAAAACTCACATTCCTTTCAATCTTTTACCCAGATTTGAGCATATTTAGCATATTTTGTTTCTTTAAAAAAGGACAACTCGAGGTATGCTTAGATATGCAGAAAAAAACGTGTTTTTGTTCTCAATTGAATTAAGAATAATGATTATGGCTCTAGATTGCAGAACAAATATGTTTCAGATGTTTGAAAAAATTCCAAATTCTCAAATTTACGGACAGGGGGGCAGAGCCTCAATACTTTGACCCCTCAGATTTTTAGGTTGCATGATGCCTATGCCGGGGTCCCAATGTATACCCCTCCTGGATGCTATGCTACTGGGTGTGCAGGCTTTTGTTCCATCCCAGCACTAACACACTTGTTTCAAATAATCAGCACGTGTCTGGACCTTAATTTGTTGAAATAGCTATGTTATCAGGGTTAGGTAGGTTACTTTTTAAATATAATCCATTACTGGTTGGTTACCTGTCCAAAATTGTAATTAGTAATGCAACTTTTGTATTACCCAAACTCAGTCATGTAATCTGATTACTTTGTAATTTTGGATTACATTTCCTTTAAGAGGCATTAGAAGAAGACTAAAGGGATCCATCAACCGCATTTGATGTGTCATCATAGTAGTCTCTGATTTGGGGTTAGACTCGCTCAGATGGCACAAACTTAAACATGCAGCATTTAGGTATCATGATGTATTTTTTTCACAAACATCCTTTCTGAATTTAAAAGTAATCTGAGAAGAAATCATCTAGTTTTTCAAAAGTATCATCTGATTCCAATATTTTAACTGGAAACGCAACTGATTAAATTGTCTATGTAATCAGTTACTACCCAACCCTGTGTTAGTGCTAGGTTGGAATAAAAGCCTGCACATCCAAGACTAGAGACCCCTGGCCTACCGTCTTAAATCAAATCAAATAATATTGATGTATGACATCACTCTGAAATCCACACTATCTAACTTCACACCATCCCCACTCTCGGTTCTAGGTGTGTTCTCTGCTGTTCCTGTGCGCTCTGGGCCACTCGGTACTCGGTGTGCTACTCTACAGGGTCCTGGGTTCCATAGCGCCCGCAGTCTTCACCAGCGGGTTCCTCATCTTCCTGGTGTCAGAGCTTGTTCCCCACATAGTGTGTTCCGGCTACGGCTTCCAGCTAGCCCCAGGCTTCACCTGGCTGGCACAGGTCTGTATGGAACCTAACAGAAGGAAAGGGTCATGTTCATTAGGCACCAAACGAGAGATAACAGACTCAAACAGGGAGGGAATACCTGGACCGGTGGCTCCTAGCAACCTCATATACATTTTTTTCTTAACAAGAAGGTAGGATTGAACAGGTTACATCTTCCTCTGCCAGGTGTGTATGGTGCTGACGTGCCCACTGTCGTGCCCGCTGGGCCTGGTGCTGGACCTGGTGTTGAGACGTGACATCAGCACCTGCGGTGTGAGGGAGAGGGCTATGGAGATGATCCGCACCAACGTCAATGATCCCTACAGGTACCTGACACACATCGGTATGACCATGTGTGTTATTTCCATGGTTGCCATACACTGCTCTATCACTGATCAATAGGACAACTGTGTCTATGGTGATTCCTATACTGCAATAAACTAAATCTATATCTAGCCCCTGTACCCCACCTGGTCAAGAGGACCAACAGGGGCAGGCTTTTGTTCCAGCCCAACATTAACACACCTGATCAGGTTTGCGAGGGTTGAAAAGTTTGCAAGACTGGAGGTGACTGCCCTCTGTCTAGGGTTTAGAGGCTATGAGTTGATATGGGATTGTAAAGTTCTTTGACACCGAGTTAATGTTATAATCCATCATTATCGTTTGTCATCATTGTGATTTGCAGTGAGTTTGTGAAGGAGGAGTTTAGCCGTGGTGCACTGCGCAGGAAGACCGTGGAGGACATCCTGACTCCATTGAACGACTGTTTCATGCTGCCGTCCACCGCTGTGCTGGACTTCTCCACCATGTCAGAGATCATGCAGAGTGGATACACACGAGTCCCCATCTATGAAGAGGAGAAGTGGGTGGACACACACACACAGGGACATACACTTAAAGAAACATACACACACATCCTGTCTACAAAGAAGACCGGTGCGTCATTCAAGCACACACGCACTAACAGGTATCTAATGTAATTTACCCAGGTCCAACATCGTGGAGATCTTGTTCGTGAAGGACCTGGCTCTGGTCGATCCTGACGACTGTACTCCCATGACGACCATCACCAAGTTCTACAATCACCCACTGCACTTTGTCTTCAATGACACTAAACTGGACGCCATGCTGGAGGAGTTCAAGAAAGGTGTTTGTGTGTTAATACGTGTGTGTGTGTTAATACGTGTGTGTATTAGGAGGGTAGGAGTGACGGTAAAGAAATTGACTTGATATTGTGGCTATATTTCTAAAACGATCACCACATACACACACATACACACACCTACCCTCCTTGTGGACTAATGTGGAAAAAGTTGTTGTCGGCTTGCAATATGACCACTAAGGTACCCAGCTCTCCTCAACTTTGACCTTTAACCCCTTTCACCCCCCTCTCTCTCCAGGAAACTCTGCCCTGGCCATCGTTCAGAAGGTGAACAACGAGGGGGAGGGGGATCCCTTCTACGAGGTGCTGGGATTGGTCACCTTGGAGGATGTCATCGAGGAGATCATCAAATCAGAGATCCTGGATGAGTCCGACGGCTACAGTAAGAGAGAGAGCGCGAGAAACCGTGTGTGTGTGTGAGCGTGCGCATACACGTAGAAATGGCCTTGTTTTTGAAAGAAAAGCAAAACAAATGTATCCATTAAAATAACATCAAATTGATCAGAAATACAGTATAGACCATGTTAATGTTGTAAATGACTATTGTAGCTGGAAACGGCTGATTTTAATGGAAAATCTACATTTATCAGCAACCATTACTCCTGTGTTCCAATGGCACGTTGTGTTTGCTAATCCAAGTTTATAATTTTAAAAGGCTAATTGATCATTAGAAAACCATTTTGCAATTACGTTAGCACAGCTGAAAACTGTTGTTCTGATTTTAAAGAAGCAATAAAACTGGCCTTTAGACTAGTTGAATATCTGGAGCATCAGCATTTGTGGGTTTGATTACAGGCTCAAAATGGCCAGAAACAAATAACTTTATTCTGAAACGTGTCAGTCTATTCTTGTTCTGAGAAATGCGAGAAATTGCCAAGAAACTGAAGATCTCGTACAACACTGTGTACTACTCCCTTCACAGAACAGCGCAAACTGTCTCTAACCAGGATAGAAAGGAGTGGGAGGCCCCGGTGCGCAACTGAGCAAGAGAACAAGTACATTAGAGTGTCTAGTTTGAGAAACAGACGCTTCACAAGTCCTCAACTGGCAGCTTCATTAAATAGTACCCGCAAAACACCCGTCTCAACGTCAACATTGAAGAGGCGACTCCGGGATTCTGGCCTTCTAGGGCAAAGAAAAATACATGTCTCAGACTGACCAATAAAAAGAAAAGATTAAGATCACAGACACTGGACAGAGGAACTCTGCCTAGAAGGCCAGCATCCCGAAGTCGCCTCTTCACTGTTGACGTTGAGACTGGTGTTTTGCGGGTACTATTTAATGAAGCTGCCAGTTGAGGACTTGTGAGGCACCTGTTTCTCAAACTAGACACTCTAATGTACTTGTCCTCTTGCTCAGTTGTACACCGGGGCCTACAGAGCTTTGTAAGTGACCCCAAACCTTTGAACAGTAGTGTGTGTCTGTCTGTCTCTCTTTGTCTGTCTGTCTGCAATGTCTACACAAAATGGTTGGGAAAGAGGATGGAATGTGTATTTTGTAAGGAAATATTGATGGTTAAACATCACTTCTCCTTCTCTCCGGCATTGTCTTTCCTAATCTCATCCTCTTTCATCCCTCTCTTCTAACCCCTCTCCCTGCCCCCTAATACCTCTCCCTGCCCCCTAACACCTCTCCCTGTCCCCTAACCCCTACCCCCTCCACCCTATCTGTAGTGGACATGAAGGTGAAGCGTCCCATGGCCCCTCTGGAGATTCCTCTGGAACCTCGCAGTGTCCACCAAGAGTTCTCTCTGTTCAAACTCCCAGAGGGAGAACCCAAGATCCGCACCTCACCTCAGCTACTGCTGGCCACACACCGCTTCCTCTCCAGAGGTGAGGGTGCACACGCATGTGCGTAACGCACGGAGACATACAATGATCTCGTGAGTTGTGTTGTTGCGGTACCTGTCTCATTCAGTCAGTGGTTTACCAGGACTAGAGGTCGACCGATTAATGGGCATGGCCGATTTCAAGTTTTCATAACAATCGGTAATCGGCTTTTTTGGGCGCCGATCGTGGCCGATTACATTGCACTCCATGAGGAAACTGCGTGGCAGGCTGACCACCTGTTACACGAGTGCAGCAAGGAGCCAAGGTAAGTTGCTAGCTAGCATTAAACTTATCTTATAAAAAACAATCAATCTTCACATAATCACTAGTTAACTACACATGGTTGATAATATTACTAGGTTAACTAGCTTGTTCTGCGTTGCATATAATCATTGCGGTGCCTGTTAATTAATCATGGAATCACGGCCTACTTCGCCAAACGGTGGATGATTTAACAAAAGCGCATTCGCGAAAAAAGCACAATCATTGCACGACTGTACCTAACCATAAACATCAATGCCTTTCTTGAAATCAATACACGGAAGTAAAACATTTTTTAACCTGCCTATTTAGTTCAAACAAATTCATGTTAGCCGGCAATATTAACTAGGGAAATTGTGTCGGGGTACACGCAGAGTCAGGGTATATGCAACAGTTTGGGCCGCCTGGCTCGTTGCGAACTAATTGACCAGAATTTTACGTAATTATGACATAACATTGAAGGTTGTACAATGTAACAGGAATATTTAGACTTAGGGTTGTCACCCGTTTGATAAATTACGGAACAGTTCTGTATTTCACTGAAAGAATAAACGTTTTGTTTTCGAAATTATAGTTTCCGGATTTGACCATATTAATGACCTACGGCTTGTATTTGTGTGTTTATTATATTATAATTAAGTCTATGATTTGATAGAGCAGTCTGACTGAGCGATGGTAGGCAGCAGCAGGCTCGTAAACGTTCATTCAAATGTTACTGCTTTTTCTAGCAGCTCTTAGCAATGCTTGATTCACACGCTGTTTATGACTTCAAGCCTATCAACTCCTGAGATTAGGCTGGCAATGCTAAAGTGCCTATTAGAACATCCAATAGTCAAAGGTAAATGAAAAACAAATGGTATAAAAGGAAATAGTCGATGGGTCATAATTCCTATAATAACTACAACCTAAAACTTCTTAACTGGGAATATTGAACCACCAGCTTTCATATGTTCTCATGTTCTGAGCAAGGAACTTAAACGTTAGCTTTTTTTTTTACATGGCACATATTGCACTTTTACTTTCTTCTCCAACACTGTGTTTTTGCATTATTTAACCAAATTGAACATGTTTCAAATCAAATGTTATTTGTCACATACACATGGTTAGCAGATGTTAATGCGAGTGTAGCGAAATGCTTGTGCTTTTTGTTCTGACAATACAGTAATAACCAACGAGTAATCTAACCTAACAATTCCATAACTACTACCTTATACACAAAAGTATAAAGGGATAAAGAATATGTACATAAAGATATATGAATGAGTGATGGTACAGAACGGCATAGGCAAGATGCAGTAGATGGTATCGAGTACAGTATATACATATGAGATGAGTAATGTAGGGTATGTAAACAAAGTGGCATAGTTTAAAGTGGCTAGTGATACATGTATTACATAAAGATTCGGTAGATGATATAGAGTACAGTATATACGTATATTTCATTATTTATTTGAGACTAAATAGATTTTTATGTATGTATTATATTAAGTTCATTGTTCACTCAGTATTGTTGTAATTGTCATTATTACAAATTTATATAAAAAGATAGGCCGATTAATTGGTATCTTCTTTTTTTGGTCCTCCAATAATCGATATTGGTATCGGCGTTGAAAAATCATAATCGGTCGACCTCTAACCAGGACAGTAACACTTTATCACCACTAGTAATGATTACATCACTGTAACAGAAGTTAATGGAAACACACTCAGTCTTCACAGTGGAAAATATGCAGGAATGGATATTCAACCTAGATCGTTAATCTGTCTGCATTATTGGACTACACTCTGGATGTGGGTGGGTGTTATTTGACCTTTCTCTGTCCTCTCCAGCTTCTTGACATAGATTGACCTTTAGCCGCTGAGGTTTGGACTGAAAATAGAACAGAATGTATACTACGATAAAATAGTGTAAATAATTACAATAGAAAAGACAAGATGTAACGTTTGTTTGACAAACTAGTATGCTTTTGATCAGTGATGAAACCATAGGCCAGGGTTCGCCAATCCTGCTCCTGGATAGTTGCAGGCTTTTGCCCCAGCCCTACACAAATGTATTGGATAACTAAAGCTCCACAGACCTGTGTGTTAGACAGGATGCTTGAACAAAGCAATGATAATCAGTGTGTGTTCTGAAAAGGTGCTGTGTGTGTCTCTCCTTGCAGAGGTAGAGCACTTCAGTCCAGCCCGCGTGTCAGAGAAGGTGTTGTTCCACCTGCTCCGTCACCCCAGTGTCAACCAGGAAGTTCACTTTGACCCCTCCAACCGCCTGAGCCCCGACCACTACCTCTACACACGCAACCACCCCGTAGACTACTTCATACTGCTACTACAGGTCAGTGTGTGTGTGTGTGTGACCACTACCTCTACACACGCAACCACCCCGTAGACTACTTCATACTGCTACTACAGGTCAGTGTGTGTGTGTGTGTGTGTGACCACTACCTCTACACACGCAACCACCCCGTAGACTACTTCATACTGCTACTACAGGTGTGTGTGTGTGTGTGTGTGTGTGTGACCACTACCTCTACACACGCAACCACCCGTAGACTACTTCATACTGCTACTACAGGTCAGTGTGTGTGTGTGTGTGTGTGTGTGTGTGTGTGTGTGTGACCACTACCTCTACACACGCAACCACCCCGTAGACTACTTCATACTGCTACTACAGGTCAGTGTGTGTGACCACTACCTCTACACACGCAACCACCCTGTAGACTACTTCATACTGCTACTACAGGTCAGTGTGTGTGTGTGTGTGACCACTACCTCTACACATGCAACCACCCCGTAGACTACTTCATACTGCTACTACAGGTCAGTGTGTGTGTGACCACTACCTCTACACACACAACCACCCCGTAGACTACTTCATACTGCTACTACAGGTCTGTGTGTGTGTGTGTGTGTGTGTGTTGGCACATGTTTTACAGTACTTGACTATGTCCCTGTAGGGGCGTGTGGAGGTTGAAATCGGTAAAGAGGGCTTGAAGTTTGAAAACGGAGCGTTCACATACTACGGTGTGTCTGCACTCACAGCGCCAACCTCAGGTAAGACACAGAACTGCAGCACACACATGCTTAGATACCTCACTCGTACCATTACCTGGGTCATGCTCATTAGGGCTGTCAATGGAAGATGTTATAAAATGTTTCACAACGTTTCGGTCTGTTTTCCTCTGCGTAGTGCCTATTGAATACATCCCTGTAGATTATCAGTCCACATTGGCTAGCTAGAGTTTATAGGACAGGAGTCAGCCAAATTGGCCCGTAAGTCATTTTTTACAAAATAGTTTTTTGTAAAATTCAGTAAGAAATAAGTTTGTTCTCAGTGTTCCCACGATTAAAACAAGACTATATTTCCAAAAGTATGTGGACGGGTTAGGCCCCTCCAGTGAAGGGAAGTCTTAATGCTACAGCATACAATGACATTCTAGATTATTCTGTGCTTCCAACTTTGTGGCAACAGTTTGGGGAAGGCCATTTCCTGTTTCAACATGACAATTCCCCCGTGCACAAAGCGAGGTCCATACAGAAATGTTTTATTGAGATCTGTGTGAAAGAACTTGACTGGCCTGCACAGAACCCTGACCTCAACTTCATCCAACACCTTTGGGATGAATTGGAACGGCGACTGCGAGCCGTCCGCTCCAACAAAAATGTTCCTGTGGCTGAATGTAGTTACCTGCCCCTGTTCTAGGATGAGTTCCAGACTACTAGCCTCATTTACATTTACTCTGTTGTAATTATTTGATTACATAATGCAAAGTTAGTGTCATAATTACTTGATGCTGTATTTGAAGGCAGCACAGTTTGACAGGGATGCACAAAATGAGCTGACACTGGAGTTCTGTCTCTTGAGTTTCCTGTGAAATTCAGTGCAACACTATCGTGGCATAAATTTACTGGCGGTGGCACAACATTTAGCTGACTGCAGCATTTGTGTGTGTGCGTGTTTGATTCACCTGTGTGTGTGTCCAGTGCACCAGTCTCCAGTTTCGACCCAGCGTCGTCCTCCCAGGGATCCATTTGAGATGGGAGACGCCACCAGCCCGTCCAGCTACTGTCCTGACTACACCGTCCACGCCCTCACTGATCTGCAGCTCATACGGGTCTGTGCGTGTGCGTGTGCGTGTGTGTGTGTGTGTGTGTGTTTGTCTTTCTCCGGGTGTGTCAGACTAACAGTACAGTCCCTCTGCCAGGTGACTCGGATGCAGTACCTGAATGCTTTGATGGCGTCGCGTGTTGGCCAGAGCCCAGAATCTCCTGAGATCAAGATCCTGCCTAACAGTCAGACCAAGCTGCTCAACGAGAGGAACACTGTCACACAAGGTAGGAGTAACACACACTGTACACACTGTATACACACATCCTTGTACTAACACCATGGGCTAGAATGAAGAGAAACTGAAGATGAGAGTATAATAACAATTGTTACTTCTCTCCATAATGTATAAGCTGTACTCCCTTTAGGTGAACTAAGACTTCTCTTCTCTCTTTTTTCTCTTATTTTTCTTCCCTTTCTGCTCCTCCCCTCTGTCTCCTCCTTTCCCTGACTCCTCCTCCTCCCCTCCTCTGTCTCCTCCTTTCTCTGACTCCTCCTCCTCCCGTCTCCTCCTCTCCCCTGTCGTCTCCTCTCCTCCGGCCACTCCAGAGTTCCCTATAAACTTTTCCTTTTTTGACACCATTGAAAACTACTGTTAGTGTTTTCTGTGTGCATGAGGTAAACAAAACGCAGTCTCCTCAGTGGCATGACAACTACAACACACACACACACACACACTAAAAGGACACCAAGGCATTGAGAGAATTTAATTTTCAGTCAGTCACAAAGCACCTGAGAGTCATTTAGGGCTTTATTCAGACATGTGAACTGAAGTCTTCTATTAACATCACTGGATGGTTTATGTGAAAGTTAAGTGTGCAGATTTCAACTCTGAATATGGCCTTCAGAAAGGTTAGTCTCTTTGCCAGATCCTTCACAGACACTGGGATAAAGCTTTGTGTGGAATGGACCCAGTTAGAGGGATTCTTTTAGACTGTTTCTTCTCTAAATATTTAGTGCCATTTCTTTGTATCTTACAGATAATGAGATGCAATCAGGTCAGGTTGTGTGTGTGTGTGTGTGTGTGTGTGTGTGTGTGTGTGTGTGTGTGTTTGAAAAGCTTATGTCTGTGTGTGTGTGTGTGTGTGTGTGTGTGTGTTTGAAAAGCTTATGTCTGTTTCCTTGTTCTATCTCGTCGCATCTTTCTGTCCTTTTCTGGCTGCACCATCTCATCCCTCTCTACTGGGTACGTATGCTGATTTTCTCCATCTCCTTCTGTGTGAACAGGACACCCACAGGAGGTAAAGACTGCATGTCTGTTGACAAAAAGAAACAAGCACCAAAATGTGTCCATTGCATTGAATGTCAATGTCAAAGAGCATATTGTGATGTCACAGGGTGGCATTGTGATGTCATAGTGGGCTGCATTGTAACCTACTAATCGGTGGCATTATGTCATTGTGTGATGTCATCTCCCCACTCACGGCCTCCCCCTCTCTCTCATTGGCTGGGTTCCACAGGTGGCAGTAAATCCCAGGAAAGTTCAACGGAAGAGGAGGCTCATGGGTAATGAAGTTCTCTCTGTCAGAACTGTGTTACTCAGACAACCAACAAGGAGGCTTTTTAAAAAATATCTGTTTTTATCAGTGAATCTCTTATCTCTGGAATGCAGTAATTGGACCTGGCTGGAGTGAACATCTGTGTGAGTGGTGTGTGGCTACTGCACTATCCTCAGCCGTTTTCCTCATTCATTGTACGTTTCGCATTCATGCCAATCGTGTGTATGTATGTGTGCACCTCTCCTCCCTGTTGTAAATTAGCCTCCTTTGCCTGTTCCTTCATTATTAGCCTATCTGTGTGCCAAAGCAACTCGCGTCAACCCCCTGTGTGTGTTGTCACAACCCGTCCATCCAAGCATTAGACACAGGTTGGTCAAAAAAAGGCCAGAAATGTGTACACCGCTTTTGGTGATTTGCTTTAATTGTTTGATTATACGTCCATATTTTATTTGATACACTCCCACATATGTCTATCTAGACCTAATGGAAGGCCTGTATACAGTATATCAGGAGACCTACGGGATGATTGGAACTGTTTTCTCTAGTTAAAGGGCTACATCACCCAACAGTAAAGAAACAAATATGTATTTTAAAATGTTCATACTATCCCTTTAAGAGAGCTGATGCAACGCTTGTGTCCATTCCTTTGCACAGTCACTGTTTAGCTTCAGGTCTGAGCTGTGATGGGAGTGGTAGGTGTGTGTGCGTGTGCGTGCCCTCTCCCATTTGACCTCTCTTACGGCGTGCCAACTCTGACCCAGTCTGCTTTCATGCATTCCTTTTGTTTGGCCAAGTTGCCATAGACAATCCCCTTTATTCACTCAGTATATTTACCCAGACACCATACATAATAGATAAAACAGACACAAGTCCACATAGACACCATACAGAATAGACAATGTGTTTGTGTCTGTCACATCTAAAGCACCTTGTTGATTTTCTCATCCTTGATAGCCGAGTAGGTTGAGTTCCATTAACTTTCCACACACACACACAGAAGTGGTGTGTATGTGTGCACGTGTGACTCTTTCAGGAAACTCAATTTCCCATGTTGCAGTGTAACTACCCATGTGTGCAGGGAATACATATGTTACCCACTGTCCTGTGGAGACAGGAAACGCCTAGATAAAGGCCTGGTCCAGAATCAACCCCCTTGGTCCTTCCCCTGGCCCCTAGTTGTCTACCCTTTGCTCATAGGCCCTAGCCCTTAGTAAACAGATCTGATGAAAAGGTGATGGCAGCACCCATCTGGTTCCTTCAGATCTGCTAACATAAGGGTTTGGAATGGAGATTGGAGTCTTTGGCGTGGACCAGAGACTCTACCGGGGTTATATTCATTAGTGCACACTGTAGCAAAATGTTTTGAAACGGAAAACAAAAATAAATTGGAGAAGTATTGTCCTTATTGGACAAGTCTAGGTAGTCCCTCCCTGTTTCAGTACGTTTTCCTCCGTTTGGTGCTTAATGAATACGACCCATGTTTCCCAGCAACCATGATAGGGGTTGGCTATTTTGGCGGCCATCTTGGTTACCTCAGTCGTTCTCCACCCCATAAAGCGTTTTTTTTAGTTGATCTAATTACAGACATACACTAATTAATGACATATGCTAAGACAAGGGATTAACTATGTGATTCAAAGTAAATATTTTCCATCTGTTTTAACAATATTGTACTGTTGGTTATGTTTCAAGTCCATTTATATTGTATTAAAAGACTATGTATATTGTAAAAAAGGTCATCATTACTTATGCTACTTATATTGTTTGGGAGAAATGTTGGTTTTTTTGATGGGGGTAAAAAACGGTATATTAATATATATATGCTTATCTAGAGAGAATATGAATCAAGGATGCAGATTTAAACTCGTAGTTTTCAGGTACAAATGTAGAATACTGTTACCATGATGATGAGAACCGGACCAGCGCTAGTTTCTTTCCAGGAATTTTTTGTATAGATTTTTTTTCTCCCAATTCTTCTCTGGAAGCTGAGAGTTGTGTGTGCAGAGAACATTGCATTGAACTATTTCAATATCTGCTGTTTGTTAGTAAATAAACCCAGTCCTTGTATACATCTGTCTTTTTTCTGTTTGTTTTTGTTTGTTTAGCCTGATTTGTTACTTTAGTTACAATGCAGCTTTACTCCCTCATTTCAGGATTAGATGGTTTTAGGGTCTGTTCACACTGCTCGTGCCAAATGCTACGCCAGAAAGAAAGCGTTTGGTTTAGTTGCACATTGCAACATTCTCCAGACTACATCCAATGAAATGGCTCCTTTCTCCCATGTGAAATGGTCCTCTTCCATTATAGAAATGAATGGTAAATGTATTGTCATTTTGGAGTCACTTTTATTGTAAATATCTACATGAATGTAGATGCTACCATGAATACAGATAACACTGAATAAATCATGAATAATGATGAGTGAGAAAGTTAGATACACAAATATCATACCCCCTCCCCCCAAAAATAATGCTACCCTCCCATGTTATTGAAATGCAGAGAGGTTAGCATGTCTTGTTGGTATGCTATTTGTGCATGTAATTTTCTCACTCATTATTCACAATTCATTCAGGATCCATAATCATAAAAGCATCCACATTCATGTACAAGTGTTTAAAAACCTATTCTTATTTACAATAAAAGTGACTCCAAAATGACACAATACACTTTTTACTATATCATTTCTATTGGGCACAAAATAATCTGAAACACAACCAAAACAAACAGCAAATCCATCCAACAAAGGTGTTGAGTCTCAATGGGACCAAATATGGGACCAAATACTCAACATCGTATTACCTTAATACCACAGGCGGCTAGTGGCGCCTTAATTGGGGAGGACAGGCTTGTGGTAATGTCTGGAGCGGAATGGGTGGAATGGTATCAAATACATCAAACACATGGTTTGATGCCATTCCTTTTTCACCGTTCCAGACATTATGAGCCATCCTCCCCTGTTTAAAACACATAAGTGAATTTGTCCCAATATTTTTGGTCCCCTAAAATGGGGGGACCATGTACAGAAAGTGTAGTAATTTCTAAATGGTAAATGGATGGAAATACCCTCAAATTAAAGCTGACAGTCTGCACTTTAATCTCATAGTTAATGTATAATTCCAAATCCAAAGTGCTGGAGTATAGAACTAAAACAACACATTGGTCACTGTCCCAATAATTTGCAGCTCACTGTAGATCAAATAAGTTTGAGAATTAATCACATTAGTCATATTCCTCCTAAACACCCCATGTTGCATCATCCACATACTCAGGAGATCCACTGTTTTGTTCAACTAAAGTAACATTGAGGTTATACGCTGAGTATACTAAACATTAGGAACACCTTCCTAATATTGAATTGAACCCCCCCCCTCCCTGTTTTGCCCTCAGAAAAGCCTCAATTTGTCTCTACTCTACAAGGTGTCAAAAGCGTTCCACAGGGATGCTGGCCCATGTTGACTCCAATGCTTCCCACAGTTGTGTCAAGTTGGCTGGATGTCCTTGTGTGGTGAGCCATTCGTGATACACACAGAAAACTGTTGAACATGAAAAACCCAGCAGCGTTGCAGTGCTTGAAACAAACCGGTGCGCCTGGCACCTACTACCATACCCTGTTCAAAGGCACTTAAATATTTTGTTTTGCCCATTCACCCTCTGAATGGCACACATACACAATCCATGTCTCAATTGTCTCAAGGCTTAAAAATCATTTTTCAACCTGTCTTCCCCCTTCATCTACAGTGATTGATTTCACAAGTGACATAAATAAGGGATCATAGCTTTCACCTGGTCAGTCTGTAATGGAAAGAGCAGGTGTTCATAATGTTTTGTATACTCAGTGTATATCATCTATATGGAACGAGCAACACTGACCTTAGCTCATTGTCTTTAGGGCCCTATGGTGCATAACGGTCTGAGTGGCCTTTGGTGTAGAAGCCTATATGTCACTAGAGGGAGCCAAAAGCATGCCACACCTGCGAGAGCAATCGGTGCAGTTCAGTAACATCAATTCACACTGTTTACACAAATATGATTTTCTTTCTATATCTGATGTTTTTTTTCTGACTGTCCACTCAGTTTTAAATGTGGCCCATGTCAGATTTGCGCATTAAAACTGATGTAGCCTCTGAAGTAGCACACAGATGCCATGCACATTTCCTGTCACTGTTCCTTTAAATGTGTGGTTGTCATGGTAACAATAGGCCATGTAAAAATATATATATATCTGATCTGAGCGTCCGAACTGAGGTCGCATGTGGAGTATCGGGTTTGTATCAGGAATGAGATCTGTGATATCTGTGTCCATATCTGTGTCCATATTGTCCATGAGTTTTAGTAGATAGACGATATGGTTCAAGAGAAGAAAAAAAAAGTGCATTATCAACAATGGCATTATTTTCAATTAATTCTGCAGCTCTTCCAACTATTGAAGTTTTTCACAACTGCCACCAGTTTGACAGCAAAACATTGACAACAAATACATACTGACAGTAAAATAAACGTGTGATTTTTGTTTTTATTTTTATATTTCTGTATTTGTATTTATTATGGATCCCCATCAAGGCAGCAGTTACTCTTCCTGGGGTCCAGCAAAAATACTTATTTTACACCATCATTTGCAAATAAATTCATTAAAAATCCTACAATGTGATTTTCTGGCATTTTTTTCTAATTTTGTCTGTCATAGTTGAAGTGTACCTATGATGAAAATGACAGGTCTCTCTCATCTTTTTAAGTGGGAGAACATGCACAATTGGTGGCTGACTAAATACTTTTTTGCCCCACTGTATTACCTCAATTACCTCGACTAACCGGTGCCCGGCCTGTCTTAAGCTTTCTCTAGTGAACCTGCAACATTGTATCTACTGGGTCCAGCCCAAATGGAGGGTGCACAGTGCACTCTTTGGATGCTGGTTATTGGAGTGCGCAGGTTGCAGGTAGCCTACTTTTTGAAGTGTTTTGTTTGACAATCAGATGAAAACATCATGACTGGTTGTTTTCATGCCACATTAAAAGGTAATACATTCTTACAGTTAAAATACATGTCATTACTATTAGACTCATCTTTTTTGTATGTCTCACACTTCTTCAGAGGGATGTAGGAGTGATCTTAGTAGAGCCTAGAGAGGTGGTACACAGCATCACTTACTCTTATGAAGTTACACAAAGGTAATTCCCCTGGGGCTCCCCCTGGGTGCACATTTAGTTTTTTGCCCTAGCACTACACAGTTGATTCACATAATCAAAGCTTGATGATGAGTTGGTTATTTGAATCAGCTGTGTAGTACTAGATCAAAAACCCAAATGTGTGTGTGTGTGTGTGTGTGTGTGTGCGCAAGAACACAATCATGGTTTTCAGACTTGAGACTGAGACTCTATGAGACTGAGACTCTATGAGACTGAGACTATGAGACTGAGACTCTATGAGACTGAGACTCTATGAGACTGCGACTCTATGAGACTGAGAGACTATGAGACTGAGAGACTATGAGACTGAGAGACTATGAGACTGAGAGACTATGAGACTGAGACTCTATGAGACTGAGACTCTATGAGACTGAGACTCTATGCTGTATAGATGCCAGAGTAATTCACTTCTCCAATAAAGTGCCTCAAAATATATGTTTCACTTGTAGTTATTTTTACCACTTTTTAGTTCCACGACAAAAAGCGGTTCTCTATAACTTCAATATTGTTCTGGGAAAAAGTGGCCATATTGTTGAAGGTAAAATAACAACAACAGGTGTCTCTGGTGAAGAGAAGGGAAGTCCCCCATTGGTTTAGCCTCTTTATAAACCAATAGAGAAAGAGAAGAGAGGTGTGGGAGAGTGGCCTGCATGTGTTTTTTTGTTTGTTTTTTTCACCTTTATTTAACCAGGTAGGCTAGTTGAGAACAAGTTCTCATTTGCAACTGCGACCTGGCCAAGATAAAGCATAGCAGTGTGAGCAGACAACAAAGAGTTACACATGGAGTAAACAATTAACAAGTCAATAACACAGTAGAAACCAAAGGGGGAGTCTATATACAATGTGTGCAAAAGGCATGAGGAGGTAGGCAAATAATTACAATTTTGCAGATTAACACTGGAGTGATGAATGATCAGATGGTCATGTACAGGTAGAGATATTGGTGTGCAAAAGAGCAGAAAAGTAAATAAATAAAAACAGTATGGGGATGAGGTAGGTGAAAAAGGGTGGGCTATTTACCAATAGACTATGTACAGCTGCAGCGATCGGTTAGCTGCTCAGATAGCTGATGTTTGAAGTTGGTGAGGGAGATAAAAGTCTCCAACTTCAGCGATTTTTGCAATTCGTTCCAGTCACAGGCAGCAGAGTACTGGAACGAAAGGCGGCCAAATGAGGTGTTGGCTTTAGGGATGATCAGTGAGATACACCTGCTGGAGCGCGTGCTACGGATGGGTGTTGCCATCGTGACCAGTGAGCTTAGATAAGGCGGAGCTTTACCTAGCATGGACTTGTAGATGACCTGGAGCCAGTGGGTCTGGCGACGAATATGTAGCGAGGGCCAGCCGACTAGAGCATACAAGTCGCAGTGGTGGGTGGTATAAGGTGCTTTAGTGACAAAACGGATGGCACTGTGATAAACTGCATCCAGTTTGCTGAGTAGTGTTGGAAGCCATTTTGTAGATGACATCGCCGAAGTCGAGGATCGGTAGGATAGTCAGTTTTACTAGGGTAAGCTTGGGGCGTGAGTGAAGGAGGCTTTGTTGCGGAATAGAAAGCCGACTCTTGATTTGATTTTCGATTGGAGATGTTTGATATGAGTCTGGAAGGAGAGTTTGCAGTCTAGCCAGACACCTAGGTACTTATAGACGTCCACATATTCTAGGTCGGAACCATAAACACATACATAAACACAAAAACACACACACACTTACCTCCTGTGCACTGCATTGAGTGAGTGGAATTCCCAATATGGTAAGAGTACAGTCCGTAGAGGTGATGGAACACACAGGTTACATACCCAGCCTAACTTTCCCCTCTGGTCTGATAGAGCGACACACGTTAACCTGCATCTTTTACCATTACTGGCTAGTTGTTACGGCGCTCTTCTATCTCCTCCTCTGACGAAGAGGTAGAACAAGGATCGGACCAAAATGCAGCGTGGTAAGTTAGATTCATGTTTAATAAACGAATAAACAGGAATATACAAAAACAAGAAACGGAACGTGAAAACCTATACAGCCTATCTGGTGAATAACAAAACACAGAGACAGGAACAATCACCCACAAACACACAGTGAAACCCAGGCTACCTAAATATGGTTCCCAATCAGAGACAACGAGAATCACCTGACTCTGATTGAGAACCTCAGGCAGCCATAGACTATGCTAGACACACCTACTCAGCCACAATCCCAATACCTACTAAAACCCCAATACAAAAACACAACACAAAATAAACCCATGTCACACCCTGGCCTGACCCAAAAAATATATAAACACAAAATACTAAGACCAGGGCGTGACACTAGTCTACCAAATCCCAGACCTAGAGCAGCAGAAAACACTGTTAATGTGGGAAGCAAGGGACACTACTGGCTGATTCTCATTGTTACAAAACCACTTTTGTGAGCCAATAGGGAATATAGTGCAGGGTTCTGCCATTTTCCAAAATCCTCTATGCTATAGTGCCTTTAGCACCTGAATCAAAAAGACCAGTATTACAATGATTAGAATTATTTAGTTTTTGTCATTCAAATGTGCATCGAAAAAAAAAAAACGAGAATCCCCCCCCCCCCCCCCCCCCCGCCCACGCAGAAATTGAATTAGCATAATAAAATAATCACCATCACAAACAACCTGATACCCTCTATGGAAAGACTGTCACGAATACGATGGTGTTCTCCGTTTTGCTCTACGACACATACAAGACTCGTCTAAAGTCTGTGCTGCCGATCTGCCAACTTCTGTCGACACACTAATATGACCTCACCATTAAAAGGTGAAACTCTCACGAACACACACATGCTCTATAACACACACATGCTCTATAACACACACATGCTCTATAACACACACATGCTCTATAACACACACATGCTCTATAACACACACATGCTCTATAACACACACATGCTCTATAACACACACATGCTCTATAACACACTCATGCTCTATAACACACACATGCTCTATAACACACTCATGCTCTATAACACAGACATGCTCTATAACACACACATGCTCTATAACACACACATGCTCTATAACACACACATGCTCTATAACACATACATCCTCTATAACACACACATGCTCTATGACACACACATGCTCTATAACACACACATGCTCTATAACACACACATGCTCTATAACACACACATGCTCTATAACACACACATGCTCTATAACACACACATGCTCTATAACACACACATGCTCTATAACACACACATGCTCTATAACACACACATGCTCTATGCTCTCACATGCTCTATAACACAGACATGCTCTATAACACAGACATGCTCTATAACACACACATGCTCTATAACACACACATGCTCTATGCTCTCACGCCCATAAGACTCGTCTGAAGGTAGCCTGGTAGCAGTTAAAAGCATTAATGGAGGTACACTACCGGTCAAAATATTTACACACCTACTCATTCAAGGGTTTTTCTTTATTTGTACTATTGTCTACATTGTAGAATAATAGTGAAGACATCAAAACTATGAAATAACACACATGGAGTCATGTAGTAAGAAAAAGGGTTAAACAAATCAAAATATATTTTATATTTGAAATTCTTGGAAGACCCAGAGTTAACTCTGCTGCAGAGGATACGTTCATTAGAGTTACTCGACAAATTGAACAAATAAATCACTCAACAAATTGGATGCAGTCTACCACAGTGTCATCTGTTTTGTCACCAAAGCCCCATATACTACCCACCACTGCGACCTGTACGCTCTCGTTGGCTGGCCCTCGCGTCATACTTGTCGCCAAACCCACTGGCTCCAGGTCATCTTTACAAGTCTCTGCTATGTAAAGCCCCGCCTTATCTCAGCTCACTGGTCACCATAGCAGCACCCGCCCGCACGCGCTCCAGCAGATATATCTCACTGGTCACCCACAAAGTTAATTCTTCCTTCGGCCGCCTCTCCTTCCAGTTCTCTGCTGCCAATGACTGGAACGAACTGCAAATATCACTAAAGCTGGAGACTCTTATCTCCCTCACTAGCTTTAAACACCAGCTGTCAGAGCAGCTCACAGATCACTGCACAGATCACTGCAGAATAGCTCATCTTTAAATAGCCCATCCAATCTACCTCATCCCCATACTGTATTTATTTATCTTGCTCCTTTGCACCCCAGTATCTCTACTTGCACATTCATCTTCTGCACATTCTACCATTCCAGTGTTTAATTGCTATATTGTAAATACTTTGCCACCATGGCCTATTTAATGCCTTACCTCTCTTATCCTACCTCATTTGCACATGCTGTATATAGATTTTTCTACTGTATTATTGATTGTATGTTTGTTTATTCCATGTGTAACTCTGTGTTATTGTATGTGTCGAACTGCTTTGCTTTATCTTGGTCAGGCCGCAGTTGGAAGTGAACTTGTTCTCAACTAGTTTACCTGGTTAAATAAAGGTTAAATTAAATAAATAAAATGATTTGAAAAGTTGTAGGGCCTTCCTCTGACACCGCCTGGTATAATAAATCAATAAAAAAATAAAAAAAATTGTTACCAGCCTCAGAAATTGCAGCCCAAATAAATGCTCCACAGAGTTCAAGTAACAGACACATCTCAACATAAACTGTTCAGAAGAGACTGTGTGAATCAGGCCTTTATGGTCGAATTCCTGCAAAAAGAACTCTACTAAAGGACACCAATAAGAAGAAGAGACTTGCTTGGGCCAAGAAACACAAGCAATGGACATTAGACAGGTGGAAATTTGTCCTATGTTCTGGAGTCCAAATTGGAGATTTTTGTTTCCAACCACCGTGTCTTTGTGAGACGTGGTGTGGGTGAATGGATAATCTCCTCATGAGTATTTCCCACCGTAAAGCATGGAGGAGGAGGTGATATGGTGTGGGGATGCTTTGCTGTCTGTGATTTATTTTGAATTCAAGGCACACTTAACCAGCATGGCTACCACAGCATTCTGCAGCGATACGCCCTCCCATCTGGTTTGGGCTTAGTGGGACTATCATTTGTTTTTCAACAGACTGTGACCCAACACACCTCCAGGTTGTGTAAGGGCTATTTGACCAAGAAGGAGAGTGATGGAGTGCTGCATCAGATGAACTGGCCACAATCCCGACCCCAACCAACTTGAGATGAAGGAAAAGCAGCCAAAAAGTGCTCATTATATATGGGAACTGCTTCAAGACTGTTGGAAAAGCATTCCAGGTGAAGCTGGTTGAGAGAATGCCAAGAGTGTAAAATCTTTCAACAAGGCAAAGGGTGACTACTTTGAAGATTCTCAAATCTCAAATATATTTGGATTTGTTTAACACTTTTTTGGTTACTACATGATTCCATATGTGTTATTTCATAGTTTTGATGTGTTCATTATTATTCTACAATGTAAAAAATAAAGAAAAACCCTTGAATGAGTAGGTGTTCTCAAGCTTTTGACCGGTACTGTATATACAGTATATGGAAATAGTTTAGTGCCCCCCAAAAAGGGGGTAAATATGGCATCTCTCAGATATAGGACAGAACCTACAAAACAAACTTCCTTTTGATACATGTATTTACTATCTGTTTTTCCATGTATGAATCTGTTATTCAATGTGTTTCTATGGGCTAATAGCAGTAAAGCCAAAGTCAATGTTTAATCAAGTCATTGTTGTATTTACACTATTTGGGGTCACTTAGAAATGTCCTTGTTTTCTAAGAAAACATACATGAAATGAGTTGCAAAATTATTAGGAAATATAGTCAAGATGTTGACAAGGTTATAATTAATTAAGAATCCTCCATTTGCAGCAATTACAGCCTTGTAGACCTTTGGCATTCTAGTTGTCAATTGTTGAGGTAATCTGAAGAGATTTCACCCCATGCTTCCTGAAGCACCTCCCACAAGTTGGATTGGCTTGATGGGCACTTCTTGCATACCATACGGTCAAGTTGCTCCCACAACAGCTCAATAGGGTTGAGATCCGGTGACTGTGCTATGCTGTCATTGCTGTCTGAGATATATTGCGCATGATTAATGTTTGATAGTAGGGATGGAGACAGATCCACAGTCCCCTCTCCAATTTCATTGTGGGGGTCAATTAAATACAGTACAATAATAGTCTTATAAGCAATGCATAGGCTCTTTTCAGGATTCAGACACTTGCTCTGTACTTTGTGGGATATAAAACATATAATTAGAGTCTATGGGTCTAATGGTAATTACCTAATAGTAATATTATTATATCAATTAACCTGTGATCTTTATGACCTGAAGATGGAATTGTAAGGCTACTTCAATCATCCACACACACCTTAACCACATTCGATGGCACTATTTGTAAGTGTACCATTGTACAATTTATTCTTTTACCATCAATAACCATGTTTCCATTATGCATACTATACAACATGTATCAAGACAGCTGTGATGGAAGCAGGAAGTTTTGGTGCAATTTAATAAATGCCTGCAGATAATGTGTTTGTTGGACATGGTGGGATCTTTTTGTGTCCTTAAAATGAATTAGTGAGAAATGGGAGTGGCAACACTTTTATCCATAATAATGTCATCATGATGACTACCAGCCTAGCCACACTGTGTCTGTCAGTGCCAAGACTAGGCGCATTTACTGTACTATTTGCAACAGTTTTTGTGACAAAACTATCAGTAGAGTTGAAAATGCGATGGAATCACATTCAACTTTAGATTTTTATTTGGTACATGAAAAACATTCTGTGTGCACTTCAGTGGCAGTCGGTGCCGTTGAAGATGAGGGAGGACAATTATTTTTTTAATGAGCATGGCCTTATTTCCATTACAGCTTATTGGAAGACTGTAATTCATATTCTATACACCCAGCTCAATGTAACATGGATATGTTTTGGCTACTTACTACATGATACTCTAATTTTCATACCCATCATGAGGTTGCTACAACCTAGCCTACGAATGAAAGTTTACAACGTAGGTGCACAGGTCGAGAGAAATTAGACTAATCAAGGTGACAGACTGACTAATTTAATATCGCCTTGGACAATCATGCCTACATCTAGCTAATCTTGGGTGTAAATATTAGAGTTTAGAGTTTCAATCCAATCTACCTCCAATTTCTATTGGACAAATTAATTTATGTTTATCCCCATTTCGTTCCGTTTGCTTCCATTTAAGAAACGTTTTTTAACAGAACCTGGCGGAATGAATCACACGCAAACAAAGTTCACTTTCATAGCAGCCAGATCGTTGTATTATTCCTTCTAGGATCTACGCGCTCTCCTCCTCTCACCTTTTCCATTCGCATAGCGACTTCAGAGCACAACACATCAGCTGTCTGTTACCAGCTTCATATCATAACCGCTAACCGCTACTCACAGCCTACATCGTTGTCACCATATTAGCTAACGTCAAGTCAACATCAACATAGCTACTAGGACTAACGCGTTTGTAAACATGCAACAATCATGCAGTACAGTGTACAGTTAGCAAGCAGTTTAGCAGTTACACCGGAGGGCCCCGTTGGCAATAAACAACCTTGACTTGGAAGAGTTTGTGTTAGATAGCCATAGCCAGCTAGCTAACATAGCATCCCTCTCTGCTTGAGCCAAGTGTTTGAGTAGGCTAAACTATCTAGCTGCATTTGCTAGCTAAGTAAGTGAAAGTGAAAAAAATATATATAGGTAGCTCACTCTCTCTCTCTCTTGCTTTTTTTCATTTTTTCATTTTTTAAGAAATGAATATGTTCAAAACTGTTCAACTATTGTCTTTCTCTTTCAGTCAACTTCTCACCACATTTTATGCACTGCAGTGCACTTCCTTATCACACACAGATTTTTTATCCACAACAAGTCTGTTTGGCAACAGATTTGAATGCAAATATTCAAAAATATGCATTAAAACAATATGTGCATTTTCTCACCAGAGATGTTTCCATCAAATGGAAGTCTGTGCGTGATGTTGTGCACATAATAAACATAACTTTTGTGCTAAATTCCTATGTACCGAATAAAAAATACAAGTTAAATGGGTTTCCATCATATTTTCAACTCTACTGATAGTTTTATCACAAAATAAATTGTGTTATATAGGGAATGTGCCCACTCTGGTATTGGAACCTGCCTTCTAGCCAACAGCTCGCAACGGGTACATGATGGCTACATGATGAGATTATTATGGATAAAAGAGTAAGATTATTTTTATTTGCCAAACGGCAGCCAAGCATCGATCATCATATCACCAGAATAAGACCTACAATTTTATATTGAAAATAATGGGCATTAATATATCATTGGTCCCCCCTTTTCTGCTAAAAAAGCCTCCACTCTTCTGGGAAGGTTTTTCACTAGATGTTGGAACATTGCTGCAGGGACATGCTTCCATTCACCACAAGAGCGTTAGTGAGGTCGGGCAGGGATGTTGGGCAAATTGGCCTGGCTCACAGTCGCCTTCCAATTCAGCCCAAAAGATGTCAAATCAAATCAAATCAAATGTATTTGTCACATACACATGGGTAGAAGATGTTAATGCGAGTGTAGCGAAATGCTTGTGCTTCTAGTTCCGACAATGCAGTAATAACCAACGAGTAATCTAACCTAACAATTCCACAACTACTACCTTAAACACACAAGTGTAAAGGGATAAAGAATATGTACATAAAGATATATGAATGAGTGATAGTACAGAACGGCATAGGCAAGATGCAGTAGATGGTATCGAGTACAGTATATACATATGAGATGAGTAATGTAGGGTATGTAAACAAAGTGGAATAGTTTAAAGTGGCTAGTGATACATGTATTACATAAAGATGCAGTAGATGATATAGAGTACAGTATATACGTATACATATGAGATGAGTAATGTAGGGTATGTAAACATTATATTAAGTAGCATTGTTTAAAGTGGCTAGTGATATATTTTACATCAATTTCCATCAATTCCCATTATTAAAGTGGCTGGAGTTGAGTCAGTGTGTTGGCAGCAGCCACTCAATGTTAGTGGTGGCTGTTTAACAGTCTGATGGCCTTGAGATAGAAGCTGTTTTTCAGTCTCTCGGTCCCTGCTTTGATGCACCTGTACTGACCTCGCCTTCTGGATGATAGCGGGGTGAACAGGCAGTGGCTCGGGTGGTTGTTGTCCTTGATGATCTTTATGGCCTTCCTGTGACATCGGGTGGTGTAGGTGTCCTGGAGGGCAGGTAGTTTGCCCCCGGTGATGCGTTGTGCAGACCTCACTACCCTCTGGAGAGCCTTACGGTTGTGGGCGGAGCAGTTGCCGTACCAGGCGGTGATACAGCCCGACAGGATGCTCTCGATTGTGCATCTGTAGAAGTTTGTGAGTGCTTTTGGTGACAAGCCAAATTTCTTCAGCCTCCTGAGGTTGAAGAGGCGCTGCTGCGCCTTCTTCACGATACTGTCTGTGTGGGTGGACCAATTCAGTTTGTCTGTGATGTGTACGCCGAGGAACTTAAAACTTACTACCCTCTCCACTACTGTCCCATCGACGTGGATAGGGGGGTGCTCCCTCTGCTGTTTCCTGAAGTCCACAATCATCTCCTTAGTTTTGTTGACGTTGAGTGTGAGGTTATTTTCCTGACACCACACTCCGAAGGCCCTCACCTCCTCCCTGTAGGCCGTCTCGTCGTTGTTGGTAATCAAGCTTACCACTGTAGTGTCGTCCGCAAACTTGATGATTGAGTTGGAGACGTGCATGGCCACGTAGTCGTGGGTGAACAGGGAGTACAGGGCCCTGTGCAGTCCAGTCAAGTTCTTCCACACTCCTCTCGACAAAACATTTCTGTATGGACCTCGCTTTGTGCACGGGGGCATTGTCATGTTGAAACAGGAACGGTCATTCCCTAAACTGTTGCCCCAAAGTTGGAAGTACAGAATCGTCTAGAATGTCATTGTATGCTGTAGCGTTACGATTTCCCTTCACTGGAACTAAGAGGCCTAACCCGAACAATGAAGAACAGCCCCAGACCATTATTCTTCCTCCACCAAACTTTACAGTTAGCACTATGCATTCGGGCAGGTAGCATTCTCCTGGCATCTGCCAAACCCAGATTCATCCATTGGACTGCCAGATGGTGAAGTGTGATTCATCACTCCAGAGAACAGGTTTCCACTGCTCCAGATTTGATTGCTCGGCCATGTAAACCCATTTCATGAAGCTCCCAAACAAACAGTTAACGTGCTGAAGTTGCTTCCAGAGGCAGTTTGGAACTTGGTAGTGAGATGCTTCAGCACTCAGTGGTCCTGTTCTGTGAGCTTGGGTGGCCGTAGGTTGAGTCAGTGTGCTCATACACAAAGAGGACCAATAAGGCACTATGATATTCAATTGACTTAAAAGTGGTGGCATGTTAAATAGAACAGTCTTTAAAATCTCTTTGAACCTTTAAAACTGAGTGATACTTGGGGCAACTCCAGAAATATAAATAAATATATATATATATATATATATTTCTTGACAGAATTTATACATGTTTTGCTACTTGTGTAACGGTTCTCTTGTGGTGAAGGAGAGTTGGACCAAAATGCAGCGTTGTGATGATTCATGTTAATTTAATAAAGGAAAACCTATACATGAATAACTACCAAAATAATGAAAATGTGAAAACCGAAACAGTCCTATCTGGTGCAGAGACAGAGACAAGAACAATCACCCACAAACACACAGTGAAACCCAGGCTACCTAAATATGGTTCACAATCAGAGACAATGACTAACACCTGCCTCTGATTGAGAACCATATCAGGCCAGACATAGAAATAGACAAACTAGACATGTAACATAGAATGCCCACTCAGCTCACACCCTGACCAACCAAAACATAGAAACATACAAAGCAAACTATGGTCAGGGTGTGACAACTTGTAATCATTCTGATTACTTGTATGTGTGTAGGGTGGACAGTTTAACTCTCTCTTTCTCTATCTCTCAGCGAGGTTCAACCTCTCCATGTATAATATTAATATGAAGAACTCCCACACTATCCAGGCCCAGCCGGTTGCCTTGAGGATTGCCAGTAGCGACTTCAACTTGTCCTGCTCCAAGCAGACAGACAGCACAGCTCCCATCCTACAGTTGGAGGTGTGTCTCTCACTCTCACAAACACACACATACACACTTACCTCTACATACTCAATTCACCTCTCATCATCCTAATCATTTCTCCTGCCCTCCCATTCTCTCTTTCTCTACCGGAGTTCTGACGACCAGTTGAGGACCATCAGCGCTCAAGGAGACACAGCCCGCTTCCTCTTCTACATGACAACCAAAGGCATCTCCCTGACCACCTTCGAGTCGGCCAAGTACCCCGGCTGGTTCATCAGCACCTCACTGGAGCAACGCCAGCCCGTAGCGATGTGTCAGAAAGAGGACCTCAGAAAGCTCACCAACTTCTATGTCAACAACTAAACACGCAACATAGACCCAGTCCCAAGAGTGTATATACCAAGTACAGCCAGAGAGAGAGATCAGACAGATGGATACTGTAGAGGTGTTGAATTGATAGACCCTTCTACCACCACACTCTTCGGCTGTCCCCATAAGAGAACCCTTTTTTGGTTCCAGGTAGATCCCTCTGTGGAAAGGGTTCTACATGGAACCCAAAGGTATTCTACCAGGAACCACAATTGTTCTACTTTGAACCAAAAGGGGTTATTCAAAGGGTTCTCCTATGGGGACAGTTGAATAACCCTTTTAGGTTCTAGATAGTACCTTTTTTTCTGTGCACCAATGTCTTTTGAAAGTGGTTTGTTTGTAGTGAGTGTGTGATGTGACCAGCAGGTGGTGCTGTGTGTTCATTCTCTCTGCAGCGTTGAGTTGTGGCTCAGTAGCCCCAGCTCTCTTTCAGGGACGGCCCAGTTACTACTGATCACGCTGTTGGCTACAGACAGGATCAAGAGCCCTTGCTCTAGCTTTGCAAAGTTTGCGTCACAGACCGTAAATGCTCAGTATAAAAAAAAGTAACTTAATATTGAATTCTTTATCTTATGGTTTCAGTACCACCAGCTAAGTACAGTAGAGTAGAATCATTAATTGTCCTCCAAGCAGGACAGTTCTCATTTGTTTTTATGTAGTCAACTTTCTGTACTATTGGGTAATATCTAGTTATGGGAAAATGTTTTTTAATGTGTCTGTTTGTGCTCTGACTGAATGATCTGCTTTGTATCAGTGAAGAGGAGAATTACAACCTATTTTGTTTTATTTCCTATAAGAAAGTTCCTTATTTTTCCTTGTCTAACATTGCAAATGTCATTTTTATTTGGAGTATTATCCACTGTGAAATTGTGACATCAATGCTATTTTGTTTATTTTCTATAAGAAAGTCAGTTATCCCTTTTCTACTATTATTATTTATTTAAAAAGCTAAGCTAATATATTACATAACAGCTAGCGTCAACTAATATGTAATACACAATGTTATTTGTCTTTTTAAAGCAATACTAAAAAAAACAATTTCAATGAGTATATGATGTATTTTGCCATATGTTGAAAGTTAAGTTAAAAAATGGTATTAAATTTCAATGCATTTGGATGTTTTAGTGGAGATGTGAGAGCAAAACAGACAATAACAGGAGGATGGACGATCTACCTCAAACACATATCTACAAGCTGCTCTGCAGCGACTCTTACACACACACACACACACACACACACACACACACACACACACATACACAGCGTGAATCAGGGCTCTGGAGCTCTGTGTCCATCAAACCCATAAACCTAGAATCTCGCATGGCGGGATGAAATGGACCCAGCCAACCAGAGGAGGAAGAGGCCTCCTCATTGGTCGTCAGTATGCTGGTTTGCATAGTGATATCTCTGTACGCCATGTGGTTGGTTCCCGCCATGTGTGGCGATGTTGGCTCCTATGCTGTAGCTGTACATAATGTATGTGGAGTAGTAGAGAGATGCAGGTTGTGGGGTGATATGCGGTTTTGGCTCTAGGAGGGTAAAAATAGGACAGATTCATATCAGGGGTGGAGAGAGGATTCTAAAGTGCAGACCCCCACCCCAATAAATGCTGCTAGCTTATATGAGTTCGCTATTAATGGAATTATATTCTATTGTGATCTGTAAGCAAGTCAAATACTGTACTGCTCTTTGAAAATACATTGAAATGTTTGGTCTTGCTTCAGGTATTTTGTTCTTGTTAGTTTTCTTCCTGCTTTTGGGGACCCTTGAAAACTCACAGAAGACCAATAGAGGTCGCCCTGCCCCCTCGTTCCAGCCATCTACATGTTAATGTTTCAATAGGTTTATATAGGTTCTATATATTCATTGCTTGTGTGTTGATTGTGTATTTGCACTGTATTAGCTTGTGCATCATTTGACCTTGAAAATGTACAGTCACCAATGCACTCCTCATCCCTCTTAAGGCTAGTGATGATCAGAGGGAGAGAGACATGCTGTGTTACTATTAGAAACTGAACACACAGAGAGATATTGTGTTACCATTAGAAACTGAACACAGCTGGATGCTGTGTTACCATTAGAAACTGAACACAGAGAGATATTGTGTTACCATTAGAAATTGAACACAGAGAGATACTGTGTTACCATTAGAAACAGAACAGAGAGATGCTGTGTTACCATTATAAACTGAACAGAGAGATGCTGTGTTACCATTAGAAACTGAACACAGAGAGATACTGTGTTACCATTAGAAAATGAACACAGAGAGATACTGTGTTACCATTAGAAACTGAACACAGAGAGAGATGCTGTGTTATCATTAGAAACTGAACACAGATAGATGCTGTGTTACCATTAGAAACTGAACACAGAGAGAGATGCTGTGTTACCATTAGAAATTGAACACAGAGAGATACTGTGTTACCATTAGAAACAGAACAAGAGATGCTGTGTTACCATTAGTAACTGAACACAGAGAGAGATGCTGTGTTATCATTAGAAACTGAACACAGAGAGAGATGCTGTGTTACCATTTGAAACTGAACACAGAGAGGGATGCTGTGTTACCATTAGAAATTGAACACAGAGAGATACTGTGTTACCATTAGAAACAGAACAGAGAGATGCTGTGTTACCATTAGTAACTGAACAGAGAGAGATACTGTGTTACCATTAGAAACTGAACACAGAGAGATGCTGTGTTACCATTAGAAACTGAACACAGAGAGACACTGTGTTATCATTAGAAACTGAACAGAGAGAGATGCTGTGTTATCATTAGAAACTGAACACAGAGAGATGCTGTGTTACCATTAGAAACTGAACACAGAGAGATACTGTGTTACCATTAGAAACTGAACACAGAGAGAGATGCTGTGTTACCATTAGAAATTGAACACAGAGAGATACTGTGTTACCTTTAGAAACAGAACAGAGAGATGCTGTATTACCATTAGAAACTGAACAGAGAGATGCTGTGTTACCATTAGAAACTGAACACAGAGTGATACTGTGTTACCATTAGAAACTGAACACAGAGAGAGATGCTGTGTTATCATTAGAAACTGAACACGGAGAGATGCTGTGTTACCATTAGAAACTGAACACAGAGAGATACTGTGTTACCATTAGAAACTGAACACAGAGAGAGATGCTGTGTTATCATTAGAAACTGAACACAGATAGATGCTGTGTTACCATTACAAACTGAACACAGAGAGAGATGCTGTGTTACCATTAGAAATTGAACACAGAGAGATACTGTGTTACCATTAGAAACAGAACAGAGAGATCCTGTGTTACCATTAGAAACTGAACACAGAGAGAGATGCTGTGTTACCATTAGAAACTGAGCACAGAGAGAGCTGCTGTGTTACCATTAGAAACGGAACAGAGAGATGCTGTGTTACCATTAGACACTAAACACAGAGAGAGATGCTGTGTTACCATTAGAAACTGAACACAGAGAGAGATGCTGTGTTACCATTACAAACTAAACACAGAGAGAGATGCTGTGTTACCATTAGAAACTGAACACAGAGAGAGATGCTGTGTTACCAATATAAACTGAACACAGAGAGAGATGCTGTGTTACCATTAGAAACTAAACACTGAGAGAGATGATGTGATACCATTAGAAACTGAACAGAGAGAGATGCTGTGTTACTATTAGAAACTAAACACAGAGAGAGATGCTGTGTTACCATTAGAAACTGAACACAGAGAGAGATGCTGTGTTACCATTAGAAACTGAACAGAGAGATGCTGTGTTACTATTAGAATCTAAACACAGAGAGAGATGCTGTGTTACCATTAGAAACTGAACAGAGAGAGATGCTGTGTTACTATTAGAAACTAAACACAGAGAGAGATGCTGTGTTACCATTAGAAACTGAACACAGAGAGATGCTGTGTTACCATTAGAAACTGAACAGAGAGATGCTGTGTTACTATTAGAATCTAAACACAGAGAGATATGCTGTGTTACAATTAGAAACTGAACACAGAGAGAGATGCTGTATTACCATTAGAAACTGAACAGAGAGATGCTGTGGTACCATTAGAAACTAAACACAGAGAGATGCTGTGTTACCATTAGAAACTGAACACAGAGAGAGATGCTGTGTTACCATTAGAAACTGAACACAGAGAGAGATGCTGTGTTACCATTAGAAACGGAACACAGAGAGAGATGCTGTGTTACCATTATAATCTGAACAGAGACATGTTGTGTTACCATTAGAAACTAAACACAGAGAGAGATGGTTATCATTTGTTGATTTTCATTCTTTACCCTCTGTGGCACGCATACATACACATACACACCCGGGTGTTTTTGCATGTGTACGTTTGAATCTGTGTGTGTGTGCATCTGCCATGGACATTCCGGGCACATGGCAACACGAGCTAAATATAGCCCAACAGACCCGGCATCACAGCAGGATCAGCGCTTCCTCGTGCAGGCATGGATCCCTCCGTCATGCTACTCTCCATCCCTCCCTCTTTCTCATTCCAGCCATCATGGTACTCCCTCACCCCCTTCCTCTCCCTCTCTCACTTAATCGCTCACTCGCACCCTCTCTCTCTCTCTCCTTTGTCATGCAACTCTCTCTCCTTCTCCTGCTCCCTCTCCCTCATTCTCACCCTGCTCCATCCCCTCTGTTTTTGAGCATGCTCAGTGGGCTTCCTCTCTGGGTCACTAGGGAAGCCCATAGCAGCAGTAGAATTATAAACACACTACAGTGTAAACGATACAGTAGCACCAGTATATGGTGTGTATCTCTCTCTCTCTCTGCTTGTGTGTCTTTATTTTGTTGCAAATAGGCTGCTATATTCTGTTGCTGACATGCACAAACACACAGGGCTGTTTTTAGCACTTCTGTAATATTGAAAACACCCCATCTGCTCTCACCATAGTCCTCGGCATCGATACCATACAACGTTTCAAATCAAATCCAATTGTATTTGTCACATGCGCCGAATACAATGGGTGTAGACCTTACCGTGAAATACTTACTTACAAGCCCTTAACCAACAATGCAGTTCAAGAAAATATTTACTAAATAAACTAAAGTAAAAAATTAAATAAAAAGTAACACAAAAATAAGCATTCCTCGTTCAAAAAATATAGAACCAGGAACAGATACAGCCTTTGGTTCACTCCAGACTTGACTGCCCTTCACCAGCACAAAAACATCCTGTGGCGTACTGCATTAGCATAGAATAGCCCCCGTGATATACAACTTTTCACACAGGCAATATACACAGGCAGTTAGGAAAGCAAAGGCTAGCTTTTTCAAACAGAAATGTGCATCCTGTAAGCACAAACTCAAAAAGGTTTTGGAACACTGTAAAGTCCATGGAGAACACCTCCTCCCAGCTGCCCACTGCACTGAGGCTAGGGAACACTGTCACCACCGATAAATCCACGATAATTGACCATTTCAATAAGCTTTTTCTAAGGCTGGCCATGCTTTCCACCTGGCTACCCCTACCCTGGTCAACAGCACTGCAGCCCTCACTGCAACTTGCCCAAGCCTCCCCCATTTCTCCTTCACACAAATCCAGATAGCTGATGTTCTGAAAGAGCTGCAAAATCTGGACCCCAACAAATCACCAGGTCTAGACAATCTGGACCCTCTCTTCCTAAAATTATCCGCCGAAATTGTTGTAACCCCTAGCTTGTTCAACCTCTCATTCGTATCGTCTGAGATCCCCAAAGATTAAAAAGCTGCCGCGGTCATCCCCCTCTTCAAAGGGGGACACTCTAGACCCAAACTGCTACAGACCTATATCTATCCTACCCTGCCTTTCTAAGGTCTTCGAAAGCCAAGTTAACAAACAGATTCAATATACACTATACAATCTGGTTTCAGAGCTGGTCATGGGTGCACCTCAGCCACGCTCAAGGTCCTAAACGATATCATAACCGCCATCGATAAGAGACAATACTATGCAGCTGTATTCATTAACCTGGCCAAAGCTTTCAACTCTGTCAATCACCACATTCTTATTGGCAGACTCAACAGCCTTGGTTTCTCAAATGACTGCCTCGCCTGGTTCACTAACCACCTCTCAGACAGAGTCCAGTGTGTCAAATTGGAGGGCCTGTTGTCCGGACCTCTGGCAGTCTCTATGGGGGTGCCACAGGGTTCAATCCTCGGGCCGACTCTTTTCTCTGTATACATCAATGATGTCGCTCTTGATGCTGGTGATTCTCTGATCCACCTCTACGCAGACGACACCATTCTGTATACTTCTGGCCCTTCTTTGGACACTGTGTTAACGAACCTCCAGAGGAGCTTCAATGCCATACAACTCTCCTTCCGTGACCTCCAACTACTCTTAAATGCTAGTAAAACTAAATGCATGCTCTTCAACCGATTGCTGCCCGCACCCGCCTAGCATCACTACTCTGGCGGTTCTGACTTAGAATATGTGGACAACTACAAATACCTAGGTGTCTGGTTAGACTGTAAACTCTCCTTCCAGACTCACATTAAGCATCTCCAATCCAAAATTAAATCTAGAATTGGCTTCCTATTTCGCAACAAAGTCTCCTTCACTCATGCTGCCAAACATATCCTAGTAAAACTGACCATCCTACCGATTCTTGACTTCTGCGATGTCATTTACAAAATAGCCTCCAACACTCTACTCAGCAAATTGAATGCAGTCTATCACAGTGCCATCCGTTTTGTCACCAAAGCCCCATATATTACCCACCACTGCGACCTGTATGCTCTCGTTGGCTGGCCCTCGCTTCATATCCGTCGCCAAACCCACTGGCTCCAGGTCATCTATAAGTCGTTTCTAAGTAAAAACCCTGCCTTATCTCAGCTCACTGGTCACCATAGCAGCACCCACTCGCAGCACGAGTGGGTGCTGCCTTTCCTTCCAGTTCTCTGCTGCCAATGACTGGAATGAACTGCAAAGATCACTGAAGCTGGAGACTAATATCTCCCTCACTAGCTTTAAGTATCAGCTGTCAGAGCAGCTCACAGATCACTGCACCTGTACATAGCCAATCTGTAAATAGCCCAACCAACTACCTCATCACCATATTGTTATTTATTTTGCTCCTTTGCACCCCAGTATCTCTACTTGCACACTCATCTTCTGCACATCTATCACTCCAGTGTTTAATTTGCCACACTGTAATAATTTCGCCACTATGGCCTATTTATTGCCTCACCCCCTTAATCTACCTCATTAGCACACACTGTATATATACTTTCTCTCTTGTATTAATCTGTATGTTTGTTTATTCCATGTGTAACTCTGTGTTGTTGTTTGTGTCGCAATGCTTTGCTTTATCTTGGCCAGGTTCCAGTTGTAAATGAGAACTTGTTCTCAACTGGCCGACCTGGTGAAACAAAGGTGAAATAAAAATACATCATATTTCATAACAATAACGAGGCTATATAGAGGGGGTACCGGTACCGAGTAAATGTGTGGGGGTACAGGTTAGTTGAGGTCATTTGTACATGTAGGTAGGGGGTAAAGTGACTATGCATAGATAATAAACAGTGAGTAGCATCTGGGGGTGGGGGGTTAATGTAAATAGTCTGGGTGATTCATTGTTCAACAGTCTTATAGCTTGGGGGTAGAAGCTGTTAAGAAGCCTTTTGGACCTTGCCCTCTGAATCATGCAACACACACACACGCTTACATGCATGTACGCATTCACACACACACAGACACACACACAGACACACACACATACACACTGGACTCTCACATTATGATAAAATATGGTTGTAGGAAGTGACTCAGCCGACGCTTAGCTCCACTGATGAGACACTACTGTTGGTTTAGGCTGATTATTGCTAGCTACCATTCTGATCTAATCATACAGGGATAATAGTGTTAACTCTATCTTCATAAAGTGCTTTTATACATACTGGCCAACACTATGATGTCATACAGTCACACATGGGTCCAAGCCAAGGTGTTTTACAGGCTTCCTCAATTGCTCAAATGTTGAATCCACACACACACTTAGCGTGATGGCAGAGCTGCTGGGAGCATGTGGAATAATCCCAGCTTGATCTGGCACAGAGCCCAGTGTGGTATGACATGGCTCATAGTCTCACTACTTCCACTTCCCTCCCTCCCTCTCTCTCTCTCTTTCTCTCCCTCTCTCTCACACATCTACTGTGCTTGAAGAAGAGAAAGTTTGTCTGTCATTGGGGGGAGGATTTGAGGTCAGCGTGAGGCTGTCTGTAAGGAAAGGATCAGTAGGACTGTAGGATGACGTTGCCCCTAGACACTGACTTAAGGTCAGTATTGCGTTTCCCCCCATAATTATTAAGGTCAGGATTTGGGGAGGGTAAGCAGATTCTAGATCTGTGCCCAGGGGATGACTTATAATGCAAAAATGACCATAGATTGGTTTATAAGAGTAAACCCATCGTTCTCCCATCTAAGAGAAATAGGCAGTCAAATTTGTCATCAGGAGGAATCTGATGGGTGGAGAGTCCAGCAGGAAATGTTCTCATTTGCCCTTCCTTCTGTGCGTGAAAGCTGCTTCCTGTCTACACACTGACATGGGGTTTAGAGCTAACCTCCCTCTCATGCCCCCTCCTCTACCTCCACCCCACCCTGTGTCGCTTGCTAAAAAGGGCATTTGCCAGCTTTTTGTCTGCAACTATGCCTCTGTGTGTTTGTGGCGGGTGACATTATCGACGCTGCGTCGTATGGTTGTGTCAGGAGCTCTGGGTAAAACTCTAGCCTAGGGAGTAACAGAGATATTACTGATCTATGTGCAGTTTAGATGTAAAACTGACCGCATAACAGTGTCAATGGGGAAATGTATCTGGTTCCATATCAAAGCTTGCACAGCCTGAAGGAATAACAGAGTAAACCCATTCTGCACTGCAGGAATCTGGTAGTAGAACACGTTATCAGCCTCGAGGGGGGAAAATAATTTTCCAGAATCATCCACAACCCTTTTACTAACCCTCAACACACACTCATTGTCTAACCTAAGATCTTAACGTGTGTCAGGTGGTGCACACACACTCTCAAAGCATCACAGGATAGGGTGATGTAGTCATGCTGTGTGTTCCTCCCCTCCACAGACCACTCTCTCTCTCTCTCTCTCTCTCTCTCTCTCTCTCCTTCACATGCCAGTTAACTTCTCTGCTCTGCCTCACAAAAACAGTTTGCCAGAAGACATGAGAAGAAGGAGAGAGAGGAAGAGGAGGAGAGAAGGAGGAAAGAGAGGAAGAGGAGGGGAGAAGAGGAAGAGGAGGGAGAAGAGGGAGGAGAGTGAGGAAAGGGGGAGAAGAGAGGAAGAGGAGGGGAAGAGAGAGGAGATAGGAAGGAGGGGAGAAAAGGGAGGAGATAGAGTTAGAGGGGAGAAGAGAGGAAGAGGAGGGGAAGAGGGAGGGGAGAGAGGAAGAGGAGGGGAAGATGGAGGAGAGAGAGGAAGAGGAGGGGAGAAGAGGGAGGAGATAGAGGGAGAGGAGGGGAGAAGAGGCAGGAGAGAGTGGGAGAGAATGGGAGAGGAAGGAGAGCGATGGAGAGGAGGGGAAAGAGGAAGGAGAGAGAGGGAGAGAAGGGGAGAGGTGAAGGAGAGAGTGGGAGAGGAAGGGAGTGTGTGTGTAAGAGCGAGAGAGAGAGAGAGAGAGAGAGAGAGCTGTGTCACGCTTTCAGTTGATTCACTGGCCAAACCCTTCCTCCTGGAGACACACAATGACTGCTAAAATGACACACACACACACCACCAATTCCATCAGTGACTCACCAACTGCTACACAACCAGCACACACATCACAGCCCACCACTAACAGCCGGTAGAGCAGGCAGTCAGAATGGTTGACTATGTTGAACCTCTCTCCTCTAACCATCACATCACAGCTGCTTAGACCAGACAGAAAGATTGGTAGCCGGGTGAGGTATACATCGCTCTGTGTGTGTGTGTGTGTGTGTGTGTGTGTGTGTGTGTGTGTGTGTGTGTGTGTGTGTGTGTGTGTGTGTGTGTGTGTGTGTGTAATATCTGAGACACTGAGCATCTGTGCTAGTCCAGTCTGGCCAGGCTCCGTCTCTCTGGATGTGCAGTCTGTCGTATGTCTGTAATTGGGTTTGTGCACTGCGTGTGAACAGGCTTTAACACTATCAAACCCTGAGTGTGAGAATGTGAGTACATGTGTGTATATGAGCATGCGTGTGTGTGTGTGGGGCACTCAGGATCTAATGGCACAGCTGACTCCTAGACACGACAGGAGGAATGTTAGTCTGTCCAGGCCTCCAACATTAAAATAGCACCCTCTGCCCTGTCAGCACACACACACACACACAAACACGGCTGTCCTCACTCCAGATTTACAGAAAGAAAGAAAGAAATAAAGGGAGAGAGAGAGGGAGAGGGAGAGAGAGAGAGAGAGAGAGAGAGGGAGAGGGAGAGGGAGAGAGAGAGGGAAAGAGAGTAAAGAGGAGGTAGAAAGAGGGCGAGAGACCTGATAGGCCCAGAGAACAGAGAAAGAGACCACTGCAGATGAGGAGGAGTCAGGTTACGCCTACAGTCGTCTTCCTGCTGCTTCGCATGACAGGGCTCACCCTCCCCTCTCAGCCGACACGGCACGTGCTTTCACCAATCCACATATGTAGGTAGATGTTACTCCTAACCTCAGATATAGGGTCAGATATATTTTCAACCCCCAAAATAGTTAAGGTTGGGATTGGGGGTAAAGTAATCTGCGAGACATATGGTTAAGGACAACTTCTATGGTACCTCAAACATGTTACCCCTAGTTTAATTTGGTCTGATGGAGGCACTTGTTCCAGATAAACAGATTATACAAATCAACAGATATTTTGCTGTTGATAATGAACCGATCATCTGTGCAGACATATTATAAACCTAGTCTGAGTATCTCAAACACACTCATTTATTTGAACAGTTGTGACAAATGTGTAGATCAAAACCAGAAAGATATGCCTTCTAGCTCCTATTTCTTCTGTATGCTTGAGACATTTACCTTGTGTTGTGTTGAGGTAAATGTTGTGGCAAGATAGGCTGTTTTCCTAAGTAAAGAGCTACTTTATTGACTGATGAAGAGAGGGTCTTGATATGTTGCAACAGCAGGGCACATGTTTACGACAGCTGCCATGTCGTTGAGATTGTGCTGGGGAGAAGACTGGAAACTCCCCCAGAGCCCCCCACCCCCCCTAAACTGGCTGAGTCTGAGAAATAATATTACATCGTGTTTACGATCTTAAAGTGCAACAACAAAGTGGCAAAGAATCCAACACCACACATTCTTAGTGTCAGAAAGCAATTGGTTTACTATGCATTTTAAATACCTAACTGAGCCCCGAATGTCCATCAGTGCTTTGAGTTTGCCTTCTCATGTAGTTATAGCACACTATTTAGTAGTCGTTTTCAATTACAAAAACACCTAATTGCCTTGATGGCACTGGCAACAAAGTTAAAGGAGAATATGGCATAAGTTAAACAAAGGCAACTTCAAGCTTGGAGTTGAGAATGTGTAATATGAAGGCTCCTAGACATTGATGATGCGTTGGGTAGTTTTCCCCCCAACTCAGATCAACTGTCTGTGACTGGTTCTACATGTTTATTTGGGAACAACTACAAGCAACAGAGAATAGCAGGGACTATAATTATTTTCACTGATTGTAGTAGGACCTTTAAAACCTAAGAAGAGAAAGTTAAAATGGAGAACTATGAAGTACCTTTCAGCAGCTGCTGGTTGTTGGAGTGAGGAGAGAGAGGGAGAGAAAGGGATTTTCTGAAGTAACAATCACAATATCTATTGCATTTATATTCTTTTTAATCACAGAAGTGTTATTTCTTTCACTCTCTGGGAGAAACCCAACAAATGAAAATAAAGAAAAAGCTCAAAGAAAACAACATCATGGACTATTTAGTCACATCCCAGCTATGTTTCATGAAATACTTAGGCTATATAATTCATATACATTTTTCCTTTTCTTTTTAAGGTATTTAAAAAATATTGTATGCTGGTTTGTTCAGTATCTTCTCTTTTATACGTATAATATTCTTTCAATATAGTTCTCTTTCGAAATAAAAAGGAAACCATCCATCCATACGTTACTGTCCAGTGGCGTAGTGTGATGTTAGTGGTGTGGCGGTGCTGAGGCCTGGGCTCTGAGACACAGAGTGTGTGTGGTCTCTCCTGGCTGGGCCTGAGCAGAGGAACTGGTGGTATGTTATCATTGATGCCACACACAGCCTGGCTGGCTGGGTGACAGTAGTAGTAGTAGCTCTGGGTTTCACCCAGTGATCACTTGCATTGGCCTGCTCACAAGGCTCCCGCAGTGTGTTGGTGTGTGTGTGTGTGTGTGTGTGGATAAGTGGGGGTCCCATCCGTGTGTCAACGCTGAGAGAAAGCTCCCATGGGACTCATACAGCAGGAAGATACTGTCCTTCCTGGTTGCTGATTGGTTAACAGGCCTGTCAATCTATTGACACCAGGTCACATTGCGTGAGGACTGAGGAGACACACTGCTCCACTCTTACAGAGACTTACAGATTACTTTCAAACCCATTAAGTCAGAGGAAACAGACTTTGTAAATATTGCCTGGCATTTATATGTAATTTTTAAAAATCACTCCATGTTTAGGTCTATTTGCTTGGAGAGTGACGTGATACTGTGAGCTAACTACATTAGCACACAGCTCCAATTTAGTCTCTGAGGCCTTTAGATAGTAGTTCTCTCTAACGTTTCTCATCATAATCGTCTGTTAAGGGGCCTGCCTGTGTTATATAGCTATCTCTATCGGTTAACACACTAAATATAAACCTCCACGAAATGACAGCAGGCAGCATTCTAGACATTCCTTCCTACTACTTTCACTAACTTGTAAGGATCCCACACACACTGCCCACATAGGAGAAACCTAGAATGGGAATACAATGGATGCTGGTTATCTCCTTACACGGAGAAATGGAAATAGCTAAATCAATGGGGTCAAGGTACACTCCTTACTCTTTTAAATATATATCTATATTTGAAAGGAAACATTTATTATAAAGATGTCATTGGCTTCTTAAATTGTTATGAAAACCACGTTGCTGGTTTTAGGTATATTTCTTTTTCTACAAAACACAATTGCAATCTTTTTTAAATCCATGAGAAAAGTCTCATTTACACACTACTATACTAGTCCCATAACTTTAACTTTTTGTTTTACTTCACACCCCATATAACCCTCATAAACAAACTCCAGGTGTTAAATACATCAATAGTTCGTGTCAAATTTACTTTTTAACGCCACGATATTTTCTAGTATTAAAGTTCGATTCGTCATGCACTTAAATCTGTCATTTCTGCCACATATCTATTGCTGATCTTACTGTGTGAACTGAACTATATAAGCAGTTTCAACTACTCAGTCGTCATCCACCTCCTCTCCCTCCGACTCCTCTCTCCTCTCATAAATTTTATCCCGCTGTCGCTCCTGGATCTCTTTCATCTCCTCCGCATAGCGGCTGAAAGCTCCTCCGAACTTCCCCCACGCTTTGAACGGGATGGTGATAGAGTTCCTGTAGCTCGGTTTGACCTCGCTCACTCGCAGGAACACGCCGTATTTGTTGGACCCGACGTCGAAAAAGAACCGTTTAGAGTCCACCATGATGGATGTGCCCTCGGGAAGCTCCCCATAGGCCCCAGCTGCGGTTCCACCCGCCAACTCTTCGTCGTCTCCACCGTAATCATCTATATGCTTGGCAAGGGCGTCTCTAAACTCTATTAAGCCTTGGGCCGGAAGGGCTATGGTCTGCCCGGCCTGCATGCCTCCTCCAGGCCCCCCTACTCCGAACCCGGGCCCTCGGTTTACGGTCTGTCGGATCCGCAGGAACCTCCCCCGCTGGTTCTCCTTCAGATCGAGGTAGTATTTACGGTTCTCACGGACCAAGAACTCGCTCTTCAGGGCTCGCCTGGGCCCGCCGTCCTCTCCGACCGAGGACTGGGCGATCTGCTCCGGGCTGCTAGGCCCCAGTTGGGCGTAGTGCTCTATGAAATCCCCCAGGTAGTCACGAAACTCCGCCGCAACTGACATGGACAGGGTCAGGCGACTTTTGGAGCCCCCGGCCCCGACCTCGGCGATTTTGATGAACCTGCCCTTGTTGTTTTGCTTGACGTCCAGGTAGAAGCGCTTGTTCTGGATATCCAGTCGCTTGGACGCCAGCTCCTGGGTCTCCTGCTCTCTCTGGGAGTGCTGGAACCCGCTTCCACCACCTCCTCCTCCTCCTCCGCTGCTGCCACCGCCGCGCTCGCTCCCACTGTCACCATCCGCCATCTTCAGCACCGCCAGCCAGCTTCTCCCTCTCCTGCGTATCTCCCTCTCGGCTTGCACACCCCCTTCATGGTCATCACCAAAACCCGCCCCAAGCGCTCCCGCATTGGCCTTGGGTCTGCCAATCACTCCAGGTTCAACGAATTCTCTTTCCCTCATTGGTCGATTTCCGCTGTCAATCACGCTTACATCTTAACCTTGTAACATGTAATTGGTTCAGATGTAGGTTCTGTTGACGTAATTCTCGTGGAGCTTTTACCCTACTGGACACCGGGATCACGACCACACCACCGTCCAATCAACGGGCCAACATTTTTACAACCATTTTTACTATGAAGTTCCAATAAATTGTAGCTGATCCTTTTCTGTGCAGTTGCTATGGCATTTAAGGCTAAACTGGGCAAACCTGAAACTTTAGACTGGTGGATTACTACAGACAACAGCAGTAATAAAAGCAATTCCATATCAATTGTTACACTTATACTATACAGTGACAGTCATTTGACAATGTCACAAAAGACCAGCCATTTACACTGAGATTAATACATTTTACCTTGTACATTTTCATAAACCTAGGCATTGGTACAAAAAATATTTAACCATCTAACTCCTAATATTTTCTCTGTCATCCAGATATGAATGTTGCTATTAATTCCACCACAGTGGTGCCCATACTATTATTTATTTTTTTGTCATTTAGCAGACGCTTTTATCCAGAGCAATTAGGGTTAAGTGCCTTGCTCAAGGTCACATCGGCAGATGTTTTCACTTAGTCGGATCGGGGATTCAAACAAGCAACCTTTTGGTTACTGGCCCAACTCTCTTAACCGCTAGACTACCTGCCACCAATCAAACAATCAACCCATGATCAGTCAGCTAGTACTGTAGCAAATTCAGAGGGGTTGTACACTGGACTTGAACATGGGTCTCTGATTCAGAGGCAAGCACCAAAGATCACTACACTATATATCCCTCCTCCACTATCTCACTTATGACACCAGTGTAGGGAATTCAGTGGTGGATTGGTTAAGACTCGAACCCAGTGCCCAGTTTTTCAAAACATTTAATCCAGATAAAAACATGAGTTAAATTCTGTTCCTCCCTCAGATGTGATCCCTCGTTTTTTTCTTGATGTAGTTTAAAAGACAAAAACAGAATCAAACCATAACATATCACATCATATGCTACAACAAAGATCATGTTATATGATCCCATAAAATTTGGTCTAAATATTTTCTAAAAGGAAGGGGGAACAAAATCGAATGGGGTAAACTGGGTTGAGACAACAAAGCGTCATTTTGATCTGGATTTTTTTTAAAACTGGGCCCAGGTCACTCTGGTTCCAAAACAAGCACGCTACAATATATTGATAATGTGGCAAAGAGGCCCCGTTTACATTAACCTCATATACACTGAGTGTACAACATATTAGGAACCGCTATGTCCATGACATAAACTGACCAGGTGAATGCAGGTGAAAAATGTGATCCCTTATTGATGTCACTTGTTAAATCCACTTAATTCAGTGTAAATGTAGGGGAAGAGACAGGTTAAAGAAGGATTTTTAAGCCTAGAGACAATTGAGCGTGATAATGTATGCATGCTATTCAGAGGGTTAATAGTCAAGACAAAAGATGGAAGTGCCTTTGAACAGGGTATGGTAGTAGGTGCCAGGCGTACCGGTTTGAGTGCGTTAAGAACTGCAACGCTGCTGGGTTTTTCACACTCAACAGCTTCCTGTGTGTATCAAGAATGGTCCAACACCTAAAGGACATCCAGCCAACTTGACACAACTGTGTGAAGCATTGAAGTCACCTTGTAGAGTCCATGCTCCAACGAATTGAGGCTGTTCTGAGGGCAAAAGGGGGTGCAACTCAATATTAGGAAGGTGTTCCTAATGTTTTGTACACTCAGTATACATCCAGCAGGCAGGCAACACCCATATCGATGTTTTATCCCATTATATTTCACCTTTTATCATGTAAGTCATGGGTACAAATTACACATTGAATATTGGGGTGCCTGACATATTCTTGACAGCGGCACTTATGGGGGTGCACAAACCACATTGATATTTAATCTCCTATGTAGGAGGAGATTAATTGATTGGTAATGCCCATCAGTCCAGTCCAGTTCCAAACACAGCAGCACTGGCAGCAGGGGAGACTCACTCCACCCCTAAGGAGGCCTGACTGGGATGAGCTTCTCTCACAAGGAAGATGGGCGAGCCAGAGGGTTTCCCAAGAGAGCATAACACTACATAAAGTGCAGATAGTAGAATACAGACATGCTTCTCTCTGTCAATTTGATAAGATTAGAGTAAATACTTATTAAAGCCACAGTCTAGGCTTTACATTACATGTTTTATTTACTTCTTTGTAAAACAAGGTTTAACCTAAATCCTAACAAGACAATATCAATACAAACATTGGTCCAATATACTACATTTATATTTTAACATTTGTAAATTTGCATCCTTTTGAATACACCCCAGGAGGAAGGGCAGCAGCCAACACAGTGCCTAGCCTGCTCACCTACTACATAGGTTGCAAATATCAATGTCCACTGGTACAGGGTTTTGAATCTACTGGCAGGTAACATTGGTCAAATACTGTAAAGCAGCATAGGTTAGTTGAGGGGCACATCACTTACTAGTTTGGAGTTTGCACTTTTGGGGCATTTTTATTGCTTCGATTGTGCCAGCCAAACTAAATCACAGCACTCATGTATTCTACCCGGGTCTGGCAGCAACAACGTTGATCAAGTGAGAGATGGTGAACAGAGTGACATGCGATTCAGGTACGTCAGAGTTAATGGTAGTGTGGTGGATGAGAGGAGTTTTTCTAATACAATGTAACGCTCTGAGCACATGGAAAAGCACAATATTTATCCCATCATTATTCATGTATTAAAAAACCTAAGTACAAATGTAGCTACTCATTCGTTCTATCTGAATGATCATTCTGAATCTCACCGGGAAAAAAAATCATATATCAACTCAATTACATGGATTATGTAGTTTAAATTTGTTCATGTCACAGAATTGTTGGTATTTCATCTTAATCTGCATCTAGGACCTACTTGTGTGACCGTACCTTCAGTGAATTATAAATGCGGTAGTATTTCTCTGGTGTTTTCTACTATCCCAAAACGTCCAATACAGTTGCAGGAATGAGTAAACACTGTACAAACACGATTGCAATTGGTTGAAGAGACCGTTCGAACCAGCAAGCAGAAAAGCTATTGGTTGGCTCTGGAAGCTCGAGGAATCCTCATTCATCCGCTTGGCGTTGCTTCGTGGTTTATTGTTTCTCTCCGTTTCGAAATAGAACAGGGAAAAGTCACCGGCGACATGGTAACGAGTTTTTTATTATTTTTATGCACATTCTGTGTGTGCACTCTGTATTATAGGACATATTATAGTAAATTGGATTAAATGTAAATGATATGCTAAACGGGCAAGTAGCATTCACGAATTCAAGCTTGCGTGCAAAATAACGTTAGGACGTCGTCGATTGACACTCGAAAGCTAGCTAACGAAAGAGCGCCATCTACATTTAGCTAGTACGCCATCTGTTTTACAACCGACTCGCTTCTCATACTTATTTCAAACACATCTTAACTATATCTAATATCTGGCTACGTTATCCCCTGACTCTTTTTGGTTGTTATTATGTTAATATTCCAAGATATTCGCAAAGTTTGGGTTGTGTATTGAATTAACGTTACGGTAGCAAGTTTCCACCGAGCTAGCTAGCTAAACCAGGTTATCACTAATCCGCCTAGCGAGCAGAGATACTACTGGCGAGCAGCCAAGAAAACCTGTGCTAACGTTAGCTAGCTACAAGCATACCAATATTTCACAGTTTTAGATAGCTAAAACCATTCTTACTGCGTTTTTATGCATATTTAGATTTTTTTTTTTTTTGCAACATTTGAATGAATCATCTTCAATAAATCAAATGACAGTTAGGTAAACTATATACCTGAAATGGTTCATTATCTTCCAATTGGCGGGATAAGTGTGATTGTAATGACAGGTTGCTTGAAGTTGTAAACAAAAATAACATTAAGAAAATGCTAGTGTATTAATAATTAATTTGTACACCATTGAGTCTTTTTCATCCTGGCCACAGTTCAGCAAGGCATTGAGAAGTAAAAAAAATTTAAAATGTTTTTATCTAGTTGATGTAACATATACTGAATTTCTGTTTCTCCCCTTCCAGGCAGGAGGAAAGGCTGGAAAGGACAGTGGTAAAGCTAAGGCAAAGGCTGTTTCTCGCTCCCAGAGGGCTGGACTCCAGGCATGTACCCACTCTTTCCCCTGGTTTTCTGTGGTCACATGTGAATCAGTCTCTTTTCCTGGGTTTTCCCTGTTGAATTAGTCACAAGTGAATCCTACATAACAGATAGGCATCTTCTGCCTAGAGTGTTTCTCATTGTGTGTATGTTTCTCCTTGTGTAGTTCCCGGTGGGTCGTATCCACAGACACCTGAAAACCAGGACCACCAGCCATGGCAGAGTGGGAGCCACCGCAGCCGTCTACAGTGCTGCCATCTTGGAGTACCTCACCGCTGAAGTGAGATGTTTTTATTCACCCCCCCCCCCCCCCCCCCCCCCCAAAAGGAGACTCATTGAGGACTCTGACGAAGGTCAATAGAGCAGGCTTTTGCTCCAACACTTCCCTAACGCACACTTACTGAACATATTTTTGTTTCCCTTTCAGGTGTTGGAGTTGGCAGGGAACGCCTCCAAGGATCTGAAGGTGAAGCGTATCACTCCACGTCACTTACAGCTGGCCATCCGCGGAGATGAGGAATTGGACTCGCTCATCAAGGCTACCATTGCTGGAGGAGGTGAGTTGTAAACTAATGAATTGGGTTTATGTATTGTTCTTCCAGTAACTCAAAGCACTTTATATTACATGGGGTAGGGCAAACTCACCTCTTCACCTACCAATGTGTATCACTAGCGCCCATTCGTAATGTCCCCTTTTCTCCCTCCTGCAGGTGTGATCCCTCACATCCACAAGTCTCTGATTGGAAAGAAGGGCCAACAGAAGACTGCATAGAGGAAGTGACCTCCCACATCACCAGGAAGGAATGGGCAGCCATGTTCATTTTGTTTCTCATATTTTTTGGGGGGAAATTTTGTAACCATAGTTGTAGTCTCTCGAGGGAGATGTGTAGTCTTTGAGGTATGTGTTGATTTGTACTGTTTTAAAGGGGTGTGTTTTAGGGTAGGGTTTTTTGCAGACAAGAAACTTGTGCAATAACCACGTTTCCATCCACAGTTTTTATGCGAGTAAAGTCATAGTGTATAAAAAACCAAGACAGCAGTGATGGAAACAGGAATTTTCGGTACAATTTTATAAATGCCAACAGACCATTTGTTTGTTTGACGTGGTGGGATCTTTTTGTGTTGGTAAAATGTATGATGTGAGAAATGCCAGTGAAAACTCCTTTATGCACAAATATTGATTAGAAGAAACCATGCATTTTATTAGGCTACAGATGAAATTTTATGATGAACTTCACAGGGTGGTGGTGGAAGTGTATGGTGATGAGCTTGATGCTTCTGTCCAATAACCACAGAGTAGGCATATTTGCAAGTTAATGCAACAATTTTTGTGACAACTAGCGGTAGAGTTGAAAATGCAATGGAAACACATACATGGAACTTTAGAAGTACATTTTGTGTGCACTGTCATCACACACAGATTTCTATCTGTAAAAGGTCAGTTTGGTGGAAACGCCACTGATGGAAAAAATTTCATATTTTCATTATCTACATTTTTGAGTATTCGCATAAATCTGTTGCCAATTGGATGGAGACCTAGCTACTGACCAACAAATGCTGAAGTTCTTGTCATGTTTTGAAAAACTTTGAGTTGATTGGATTTTGCTACAAACTTGTTTTATACCTACAAAAGATAAAGTCTTTTTTTAAAAACCCTCCGTGTGTGTTCATATTTTAGCCAGAATATGATTAATAGTTTTCTATGTAGCTTTGACCTCTCTTACCTTTAGAGATATAGTAGTCGGTCGGCACTCATGAATTTGAGGTGGGGGGGGGGACTAAAACTAAGTTTAGTGAAACATTTGTTCTGAGAAATCAATTAAAAAAAAAATCAGGACACATTCGTGAGTGTGGACTTTCTCTTAAATGTTTTTAATGTAATCTACATTTTATCAGGGAGTCATACTGAGACCACAGTCTCTTACTAATGAGCCTTCAATTATAGAAAATACACACAACAAAATATAAAAACTAAAGATGTGAGTTAGCTGGTGCATACTGAGTCACATCCACACAGCATGACAACTTCTCTGTTAGGCAGTAGGTGGCCCTCGACCATTTGTAAACTGGTCAGAGATATTGAGGTGTTTGAAATCAGACATTATCACAGTACAACAAAATCCAGTCTATATTCAGGCATTATGTTTATTTTTCACGATACTTCCAAATATAGAAATCAAGTGGAGGAAAAGAGATTATCTTGATTATAATGCAAATTGAAGAACAAAAAAAAACATTTCTCACTTCTTTAGAACACTTATACAGCAGCCACATAGTTTCATTAAAAGTGAATATACTTGAATAGAACCTACAGTATGACAATACAAAAGAAAGCAGGAACACATTCATTATTGCACTCTACCCTGATTGGAAAACTTAACAATTTCGCCACTCCTTTAAGTAGCTTTTTTTAGTTGCCAATACATTAGAATATTATAGAAGCTGGTGAGGTAGTGGGATACATCTCAATAGTCTAAAGTAGCTTCTACCCTCATCTCACTTCCTTAAAATCACTTCAGACTATTGAGAACCACCCTATTTCATCCAAAAGTTCTAACACAGGTGAGAGTGAGGCTGGTAGGCCCCCATCAGTGGGTTAGACCTTGGAGTGGGCATCACCAGCCCGGGGAGGCTGACGTATTGGTATAAAGAGTCCATGGGGGTGGCAGGGAGGCTGGGCAGTGCTGGACCGGCCATGGAGGAGCTGTATTGGTTGTGGAGGTATGGGGTGGAAGTGCCCCCCTCGGCTCCTGCGTGATAGGGATGGTAGGTGGGGTTGGGGCCTGGGCGGTAGGCCTGTAGCTCGGTGTAGTGCAGCAGGTGAGATGTTACTTTAGCTTGGCAGGCTTGGGCCAGAGCATCCTGGACCATCCTCTTCATCCTCATACGCCTGTTCTGGAACCAGTTACGGATCTGAGGAGAAACAGAGAGAAGAGTTAGTTCAGGGATTGATGGGCAACATTGATGGGGCCACAAAATCTGAACTCATTATTAAGGGCCGAGGTGGCTTGTGGGTCTGCATACGCACATCCATACCCACACCTGCAGTCCTAGCCTTTTGGGGGACCTAAGTGAAATTTGAGAGGGGGTCCACCCTACCTTGCGGGCAAAACATTTCAGCGGCCCACCTCTTGACAGCGGAGAGAAAAAAACGTTACATTTTAGAGTTAAATTCCTGCTATTTTATTTTAACCCCTTTTTGATCTTGTCTCATCGCTGCAACTCCAAACTGGTTGGAAGGCGAAGGTCGAGTCATGCGTCCTCCGAAACATGACCCACCAAACCCGCGCTTCTTAACACCCGCCCGCTTAACCTGGAAGCCAGCCACACCAATGTCAGAAGAAACACCATTCAACTGACGACTGAGGTCAGCTAGCAGGTGCCCGGCTCGCCACAAGGTGTCGCTAGAGCTTGATGAGCCAAGTAAAGCTCCCCCCCGATCAAACCCTCCCCTAAACCGGAGGACTCAGGGCCAATTGTAAGCCGCGCTATGGGATCCCGGCCGGCTGTGATCCAACCCAGGATCGAACACGGGTCTGTAGTGACGCCTTTAGTACTGCGATGCAGTGCTGTAGACCGTTGCACCACTCGGGAGGCCCTAAAATGTTGCACTTTTAAAGCAGGTTTGCTGCAATTCTACACATTTTGCCATGGGGTAGAGATAAATGTTTGCAGTTTTAAATATGATATCTGAGTGGGCGTGACTAACAAAATTACCCATGGTTTGGCGGGTAATTTGACACATTTTTTAACCTTGACTTAACTAGGCAAGTCAGTTAAGAACAAATTCTTATTTTCAATTACGGCCTAGGAACAGTGGGTTAACTGCCTTGTTCAGGGGCAGAACGACAGATTTCTACCTTGTCAGCTCAGGGATTCGATCTTGCAACCTTTTTTTGGGGGGGGGGGTGCCTACCTGTTTGTCTGTAAGGTTGAGTCTCTCGCAGAGCTCGGCCTTGTCCTGAGTGCCCAGGTAGGCGTTCCTCTTGAAGGCCGTCTCCAGCCTGTTGATCTGCTCCGCTTTGTAGGCTGTACGTGGCCGCCTCCCTGTAGGAAGAGAGAGAGAGATGGGAGACAAGGAGGGAGAGGTGAAGGTGCCGTCCGGGGGGGTGGTGGGGGAGAGGGATCGCCCGCCTTCGCTCTCGTACCCTGACGTTCCCTCCTCTGTTCTACTGATGAAGCCAGTCTCAGCCACTTCTGAGGAGAGAGAGGGTAGAAATGGAGAGAAGTTAGATTTCAAATCCATCTATATGTTACATCATAGTGGTTCCCAAAACGTTTGTGTGCTCTGAACCTTTCAAACAAATTCATGTCTCTGAGGTGCGTCCTAACTATGGAGCTTTCAGCACTTTAAGAGCTAAATCAGATGTAGCTATTACTTATGAATTCTCTATCTCTGAGTCAATTAATTCCTCCAATACACAGCTTAAAACACACCCCAAAACAACAAGACACTATTTAAATTAATGTATGCTCCCCATCTAAGCTCAGATCCTGAGGTGAGTTCATTTGAGGAAAAGTGAACCTACCTTGGTGGTTGTGGTGGAGGGGGCTACTCCTCTTGGTATGTGTACACATCTCAGGGCCTGCCAGGCAGGGATAGCTGAATGGGTTGAGCCTCTGTCCTCTCCTTGCCTGGTTCTCCTGATTCTCGGGTCTCGGTCGGCAGTAGAACCCAGGCAGGCTCTCAGGTTGGGTCACAGAGGTGCTGTTGGGTCCAACAGAGAACCAGGAAGAGGGGAGAGGCGAGGGTCTCATGCTTCCTAATGCCTGGCTACTTTGGGCAAGCCACTCGATGGAGAAATGTCCCCTCATGGTTGTATGATGGAGATATCCAACAAAATAAATCAAAATCCAGCAAAAGTCCTGTTGTTTGGGTGGAAAAACTGTCCTTTTGGAGAAATATAATCTAATATTATCCTTTGGGTTCCAGAAATGCAAACAACCTTTTCTCAAAGCTGGGTAAATCCAGTGAAGACTGTGTGTTCTCTCTCAGCGGGTCAGTGTCCTGGTAAATGGAGTAATCATCTGAGTCTCAGGAGTAGAGTCAGTATTTATCCAGGGAATTCCTCCTCATTTACAACTCACTCAGCTAAGGATCAAAGAACATCCTCCCCTTCCTCCTTCAGTTTTCACAACTGCAGTAATTAAGACATCTCAATCAACCTGAATGAGATGAGACCATTACCTACTGGCTCCAGTGAGTCTGGAAAGTTTACCCCCCCCCCCCCCCCCTCACACACACACACACACACACACCATCCCATTCGTACTGTCCTCACTCCGCTCAACATAATGAAATAATGTCTGATCTTCCTGATCCCGAAAGACATTGTTGTCTAATAATGTTCAGTCTCATTGGGTCTCGTCTCCACTGGTGAGCGAGAGGACTGACAGCTCTGATTTAATAATTGGGTTGTTGTTTGGTTGCGCAAAAAAATGTATTGAACCCCTTGGTCTATTGTATGTAGTATTTAGGCTTTCTAAAGTGTTCAACTGGTCATGTCGCCAAAAGCGTAGTATTATTCAAATCAACCACATCACTGTTTCACATTTATGGAAGCTATTTAGTTTCCCATTGGAGTTCTGAGAAGCTACCGAATGTGATTTATTCTCTGAATACGGTCGCCTCGAGACGTCTATGTCATTCGGGTTTTTGAGTATCAAAGATCCGCATTCCACTGAAGGGACCGGTCTCCGTTTGCGCGCAGAGACAGCCGCCTGGAGGCGGAGAAGTGGAGAGATAGTGCGCGCAGCAGCCCTCGGATCCATTCCACCCACCGGTCCGAATAACAGACCGTAACTATTTTATCAATGAGTCAGTTTGTAATTAAGCCGATTTTGGATTATTATCTGTGTATTGTTATTTTATTGCTAGATATTGCTGCATTGTTGGAGCAAGAAACATACGCATTTCGCTGCACCTGCAATAACATCTGCAAAACTGTGTATGCGACCAATAAACTTTGATTAGATTAGATTGAATCCCTAACACAATGTATCAATCGCTCAGCCACTCAGCCCTCTCTCCCTCCCCTGCCTTCGGAGACAAAGTGCTGGAGAGTGGAGGAGATAGGCTACAGCACCACAGGAGCTGCATTGCTGTACAAAAAGGCTCTTATTAATTAATGCAAGTAATAACCGTCTATAGTCACTCTGTGGTAAATAATCATTAATGCGGAGTTCCTGGGACAGAGGCCTGTTCTATTATGTAGGAAGCCACACACACACAAAATCAGGGTCTTTGATGGCCTATGTATGCCAGTGGTATGGGAGAGATGGTCGTGCTGTCTCCTGCAGTACTTCTCCGGTCTGAGACTCCTGTCTCTCAATTCAATTCAAGGGGCTTTATTGGCATGGGAAACATGTGTTAACATTGCCAAAGCAAGTGAGTTCGATAATATACAAAAGTGAAATAAACTATAAAAAATAACAGTAAACTCTCTTTCTTGCTCAACAGCCCCAGATCAAAGCACAGCACCCAGCTCACTATCACTGATCAGAATGACAGGGGAGACAGACAGGTGGGCTAGGTACCCATCCCACTCTACAGCATGAAGAGACTGAGTGCCTAGCAGTGAAAGAGACAGAGATTGAGATAGGGATGGAGATATGGAAGGAGAGAGTAAACAAAAAGATCAGAATCTTTTGAAGTCCTATCTGTAGTCAATAGGCCTGTGTGCAAATTCCTCAGTGTGTGTGTGTGTGTGTTTGTGGAAGGCAGATCTCTTGAGGAAATGAATCCTAGGAATGTGTCTCTGCACTACTACTTCTAATTTGAATGTAGTTTATTTTATTAATCTATTTCCTTGCTAATTTATACATACAGTCCTTGCAGGGTATGGAGAGGGGGGGGGAGGGTGCTATTGGGAAGCCCTGCTGTCTGTGTAAGACGGAACTTTAGAATGAGTTCTTATTCTATCGATGGAAGCTCCCGGAACATTCTAATCTGCAGTTACAGAACAGGTTCAATAAAATAAAAACAGGTTATGACATTTTATTCATGACAATGCCCTACTTCCAGAATCTTAAAACCTGGTATATGAGTGACACTCACATGGCATTGAGTTAGTCAACCCAACACACACTCATTAATACATTGCTAAGGCATATTCCTGGTTCTGTGATTTCCTTGTTTAAAGGCCCATTCCATTTGGACTCTTAATGTAGTCACTGATTGGTCTTTCGTGGTACAGTGCCTTGCGAAAGTATTCGGCCCCCTTGAACTTTGCGACCTTTTGCCACATTTCAGGCTTCAAACATGAAGATATAAAACTGTATTTTTTTGTGAAGAATCAACAACAAGTGGGACACAATCATGAAGTGGAACGACATTTATTGGATATTTCAAACTTTTTTAACAAATCAAAAACTGAAAAATTGGGCGTGCAAAATTATTCAGCCCCCTTAAGTTAATACTTTGTAGCTCCACCTTTTGCTGCGATTACAGCTGTAAGTCGCTTGGGGTATGTCTCTATCAGTTTTGCACATCGAGAGACTGATTTTTTTCCCCATTCCTCCTTGCAAAACAGCTCGAGCTCAGTGAGGTTGGATGGAGAGCATTTGTGAACAGCAGTTTTCAGTTCTTTCCACAGATTCTCGATTGGATTCAGGTCTGGACTTTGACTTGGCCATTCTAACACCTGGATATGTTTATTTTTGAACCATTCCATTGTAGATTTTGCTTTATGTTTTGGATCATTGTCTTGTTGGAAGATAAATCTCCGTCCCAGTCTCAGGTCTTTTGCAGACTCCATCAGGTTTTCTTCCAGAATGGTCCTGTATTTGGCTCCATCCATCTTCCCATCAATTTTAACCATCTTCCCTCTCCCTGCTGAAGAAAAGCAGGCCCAAACCATGATGCTGCCACCACCATGTTTGACAGTGGGGATGTTGTGTTCAGGGTGATGAGCTGTGTTGCTTTTACGCCAAACATAACGTTTTGCATTGTTGCCAAAAAGTTCAATTTTGGTTTCATCTGACCAGAGCACCTTCTTCCACATGTTTGGTGTGTCTCCCAGGTGGCTTGTGGCAAACTTTAAACAACATTTTTATGGATATCTTTAAGAAATGGCTTTCTTCTTGCCACTCTTCCATAAAGGCCAGATTTGTGCAATATACAACTGATTGTTGTCCTATGGACAGAGTCTCCCACCTCAGCTGTAGATCTCTGCAGTTCATCCAGAGTGATCATGGGCCTCTTGGCTGCATCTCTGATCAGTCTTCTCCTTGTATGAGCTGAAAGTTTAGAGGGACGGCCAGGTCTTGGTAGATTTGCAGTGGTCTGATACTCCTTCCATTTCAATATTATCACTTGCACAGTGCTCCTTGGGATGTTTAAAGCTTGGGAAATCTTTTTGTATCCAAATCCGGCTTTAAACTTCTTCACAACAGTATCTCGGACCTGCCTGGTGTGTTCCTTGTTCTTCATGATGCTCTCTGCGCTTTTAACGGACCTCTGAGACTATCACAGTGCAGGTGCATTTATACGGAGACTTGATTACACACAGGTGGATTGTATTTATCATCATTAGTCATTTAGGTCAACATTGGATCATTCAGAGATCCTCACTGAACTTCTGGAGAGAGTTTGCTGCACTGAAAGTAAAGGTTTTTGATCGGTTTTTGATTTGTTAAAAAAGTTTGAAATATCCAATAAATGTCGTTCCACTTCATGATTGTGTCCCACTTGTTGTTGATTCTTCACAAAAAAATACAGTTTTATATCTTTATGTTTGAAGCCTGAAATGTGGCAGAAGGTCGCAAAGTTCAAGGGGGGCGAATACTTTCGCAAGGCACTGTATGTGTGTCTTCAACTGTATTAGCTATAGCTCATGTAGTTTGTTTGCTCTGCCATTACACTTATTTATGGCCACACTGTTTCCACCTGGGTCCCGCCCTACTACATAACTGGGCCATATTTGACCTTCATGTTAAATTCCACTCCCGATTTGAGATAGACCCCTTTTCTCTTTTCTCAAATTCAACTTTTGACAAAATGAAATGGACCAACACTCTGCTGTATGTGTGTGTGTTCAACTGTATTAACTCACACAGTTACATTATTAGCTCACCATTATTAGTTGGTTTGTGTGTGTGTGTGAGATCCAGGGAGAGGCCATTCTGTCTGTGGGCTGACGGTCTTCAGCTGTGCTTCTCTTTGATTGGCTCCATTCACAGCCTTTCATCTCTAATGGTACTGTTTGGCCCTTTTTGCTGTTCTGTTATGGACACAGACACTCTCCTTGCCCTCTCAGGACACACACACGAGCATGCAGGGGTGCACGCACACACACAGGCACGCACATACACACAGGCACGCACACACACAGGCACGCACATACACACAGGCATGCACACACACAGGCACTGTCGTGGACGACACATGCACACGTGTAGACAGACATACACAAACAGAAGTTGTCCCTACTAGACACTGATCTAAGCAGTTTAGCACTTTAACCCCCAAATGGTTATGGTTAGGATTTGTGGAGGTTAAGGTGATCCAAGATCTGTGCCCAGTGCGGGACTAGGAGACAGAGGACAGGAAGCAGTCTAACTGGCAGCATTTATACTTCAGCCCAAAATGGAAAGGGGAATTGATAAAATATTGTAACACATGTCCAAATACCACACATACAGAGGTGCCTTTTATCTTAATTCAATACATGTACAGTATCATCAGAACAATCAGTTGAAGGACACTTAAACATTGCTGATATAAACCCTCTGATTGAAGTTTTATATCAGTGAATCTGCTATTCACGGCCTGTTTGTTCATGTTAGTTTATCTGTGATGGAATGATTATTAACCTGTTTGGCTCCTGTTGTCCACCAGTGTCCCGCCCTGTGTGGTGTATAACAGCCAGCCAATCAGACCTCTTCTCCTTGTCTTACAGATTCCCATCAGCTCCTTCAAAGGCTCCTGGTGCTTTGATATACTGGTCATGGAAGAAAAGCACTGTGACTCCTATGATCAAAAGGAGAGGGGGGGGGGTGGGACAAGCCTTTGGTCATGACCCCCCCCCCCCCCACAACAAAACCATTATTACCTACAGTAGGCAGGCCTCCAGTCTGGCCCCACAGACAGGCGGTCTACTTTTCAGTCCCTGTAGAGGTGAGACATAGGAGACACACACACCCTCTCTGACATACACACACACACAAAAGTGCATGAACACACACACCAGTAGTGATGTGTTCAGTACTTCCTGAAGAACACGACCCAGTCCCACAGACCTCCAGTCTCTGCTGCTCCTCTCAGAACACGACCCAGTCCCACAGACCTCCAGTCTCTGCTGCCCCTCTCAGAACACGACCCAGTCCCACAGACCTCCAGTCTCTGCTGCCCCTCTCAGAACACGACCCAGTCCCACAGACCTCCAGTCTCTGCTGCTCCTCTCAGAACACAAAGGTGTTGCTGTGTGTCTCTCCCTCCCAGTCAGTCAGTAAACTTTTGTTTCACACGTGTGGCATCACCGGCGTGGGAACACGTGACGTGCCAATCGGGAGCAGGCGTCGTGGAGAAGAACTGCTGCTCCGCCTCTCACACACACACAAGCACATGCAGACACACATTCTGAGATTGACAAGCCCCTTTACATGCTTATCTATATAAATACATTTTTTATTTGAACTCATAACTAGTTTGACTATTAGAAATGCCTTGGGGTCCTAGGGGTCTTTCACTAAGCTGATCCTGTTCCATTGAGTTTGGTGTGACAGAGCGATCTGAGGTGTGTGTGTGTGAGAGGTGACGGTGCTTTTGAAGTTGGACCGGCATTTAGAGGATAATGAGGCTGTTAGGAAGAGGTGCTGGAAACGCCAGTGGAGGCACACACACAATATGAGAAATGACCCTGTCTGTTTCCAATAAACCTTTAAAACCCTGTAGGAAGAGGTGGTGATTATGTGAACATGAAATATAATGCAGGGTTGCAGAGTGAGGAGCTTTTAATTATGTGACCCGTGTTTAAATGTTGAGCAAAATAACTGAATGTTCTCTTGTATATCATTTTCTACTGCAAGTTTGAATCTTGGGTACATTTGTGTCAAATGTATGTTTGGTAGTTCAGCAGTCTGAGAAAGCAGACATTTACAGAAAATAAAGTATGGTTAACCAGATTTCTTCTCAAGACTGAAGAGTGTAATTGTATCTCATGCCGATTTAAATCAAATCAACCTCAAAATTCAAAATGTTATGCAATTGTTGATTGGTTGGCTGACTGTCTGGATTTAATTTCATCCGATGACTATATTAGTCATAGAACATCACTGGTGTCGAGCTCCCTGCCATCCAGGACCTCTATACCAGGCAATGTCAAAGGAAGGCCCCCCCAAAAATGGTCAAAGACTCCAGCCACCTGAGTCATAGACTTGGTACCTATGCACCAAGCCTGGAACCAACAGGACCTTGAACAGCTTCTACCGCCAAGCTATAAGACTGCTAAATATTTCAATAGTTAGCCAAATAGCTACCTGGACATTTATTTAACCTTCATTTAACTAGGCAAGTCAGTTAAGAACAAATTCTTATTTACAATGACGGTCTACCCAGGCCAAACACCAATCCGGACGACGCTGGGCCAAGTGTATGCCGCCCTACGGGACTCCCAATCCCGTCTGGTTGTGATATAGCCTGGAATCTAACCAGGGACTGTAGTGCCTTAGACCGCAGCGCCACTCAGGAGCTCTGCATTAAACCTTTTGTCACTTCATTCCCAGTTATAAACTGAACAAAAATATGAAAGCAACATGTAAAGTGTTGGTCCCATGATTCATGAGCTGAAATAAAATGTCATTTTTGAGAATTTGGCAGTAAATCCAACTGGTCAGGACTCTCACACCTGGCTTCTTCACCTGCGTGGGTGTGCTGGGGAGTACTTTTGTCTATAATGAAGCCCATTTGTGTGGAAAAACTCATTTTGATTGGCTGGGCCTGGCTCACAAGTGGGTGGGCCTATGCCCTCCCATACCCACCCATGGCTGCACTCCTGCCCAGTTTTGTGAAATCCATAGATTAGGGCCTCATGAATTTCTTTATATTGACTGATTTCCTTATATGAACTGTAACTCAGTAAAAACTTTGAAATTGTTGCGTTTATATTGGTTCAGTATATATATATATTTAACTTGTCCCTCACCAACTCTTACGCCCCCCCTGGTCGTATATAAACTGCTGCACCCACATTATCCTCATTCAATAATAGGGGAGTTTTATTTCTGTCAACTAAAAACAAGAGTACACACAGAAACCACCACAATGCATAAATTGATAATATATCAAATGGTACACTGTATATACATATATCAATGTACAAACATATATATGCTCAGACATGTCATGAGAGGTAATAGAGTCCCATTTTATTTGTCACCTGCGCCAGAGGAGATGGCTGCCGTTTTACGATCCCCTAACCAATTATGCTACGTGTGTGTTTTCTGGCATTTTTAAAAACTTATTTTGTACATAATGTTTCTATTTCTGAGACCGTAAGTTGGATGGTGGTGTGTGTGTAGCGTACACCTGCTGTGTAAATAGGCCACTGCAGTCATCATGCAAAATGTAACAAAACCACACACACTGCATGAGGGCACTTATTTAAGCATCCCTCATGATGCACACAGTTTAGGCCTACATTATGTCACATTTAAAAGCTTTTTGGTAAGTCTAAAATGATTGATATAATTTTAATTGACATAGTTTAACTGCATTCTAAATATTACAAACAAGCAGACAAATTGCAGTAAATATTAAAAACGTATTCAATAACAAGGCACCAAGGAAAGAAAATGATCTATGATCTATGTCAGATATGAAAAAAAGCACATACTGTACAATTAATGGCTCGAGAAGTTAAGTTATTTTAATTTAGTTAACTAATTTAAACACATCTATAGATTTGGTACTTTACAACATCCTGGGTCTGTATGTTTTTTATTATTTATAATTTAATAAAATACAGATATGTAACGATCTATCCACCTCTCACCTCCCCTTCTTGCCTACCCTAGGCTGTATCTGGCCTGTGTGTTGTTCTCGGGATAAGGTTTAGTTGGATTTGGCTTATGTTTAGGTTTAATTTAGCGTGGGTTTGCTCTTAGACTGTATTTGTTATCAGTCCAGTATGTTGTCGTCAGGCGTTCCGGTCACAGGGAGGGATATATTCCAGACCCAGATGAGCAAAGATCTCCTCCTCTGAACTAGCCCTTAGATACTGCGTCTGATCAGAGAGCAAGAGAGAGCAATGAGGAGGAGAGAGACAAGGGAGAGAGAGAGAGAGAGAGCAAGAGAGAGAATAAGAGAGGGAGATAGAAAAGACAGAGTTAGGAAACATAAGACCATAGTTTAACCCTCAGATCACTACAGCTGATTGTCAGCATCACGTCTTTGTGCAGGTGCCAGCCCTTTGAAGTGAGCACACAAAGACACAATGCTGTGTGTACCCAAATAAACTATTTCAAATGTGTGCATGTGTATGACTTTTGAGAGAGTGTGTCTGTATCCATTAGTGTCCAAGTATCTGTGCCCTTTGAAATGTTTGAATCTTTCTTGACTATGATGTGAGGATTCAAATGAAGTATTGTGAGACTGAAATTACAAGACTGTTATAATACTGTTATTGCATCAAATGGTTGTGTTATGCAACAGAATAGGGGGTTGTTATAACTATATTGTGTCTGTGTGAACAGTGGGCCTTGGGCTTAATGCAGACAGTAGATTTACGATGCCTTTGGTGATAAAACCGAAAAGGCCGCATTTCATCGCATGAGTTGGTGTTTGTGTGCTGGGAGGTACCAGGGTGGAGATGGCTCGAGTCCTGATAATTATGAGACAAACCTTGTTTTTGGGGACCATACCCTGGTTGCTACACAATGAGAAGTCTTTACAGCAGATACTCTCTGCTGTAAAGATACTGATACTGTCTGCTGTGAATTATTAGTATATTTTATACAAATCCTAACCCTCTGACCCATTCCACACATCTGTTGTTTGTCATGTAGACTAAGAGGATGTATCTTTGCTATAAAAAGGTAGCAAAAAAGGTATCCTGTCTCAGGGGTCTCAACAAATCATCTAAGAGTGGTTCATCGACCAGCCATCGTTATCGCAGAGCACGCAATCAATTCACTTCATATGTGTGTTGTATTGACCTGCTCCCTTATTAATAAGTGAATAAAGATTTAGTTTAAGTATAACTCTGACTTGTGTGATAAGTTTGTATCTCATTTGATAATACAGAAATGAACCACTACTGTATTGAAAATGTGTGTGTGTTTGAGAGAGGGTGTGTACCCGTTTTCTGTCGTACAGAGCATGGCTGCTCAGAGTCATGGCCTTCTCATGTACTGCCCAGCGACGCAGCTCTCTCTCAAACAACTGCACAGAGAGAGAGAGGGAGTAAAAGAGAGAAGTCTAGTTGAAAATGCACTCCGCTCGCACGTCATCAGGCAAAATACATTTACAGGGGTGGAATCCCAAAATAAACGTGGAAAGTGATCAAACAAAATGTAGCTAGTTGTGCAAGACATTTGACAGTAATTAGCATATTGTTTTTAAATGTTTGCATGCTTTTCTCCTCTGAGAAAACAACTGCTTCAAAGGGGGTGTAGCAGATCAAAACTCTTCCTGGAAGGACTCTGGTAGGATACACATGACTATCCTCAATGAAAGGTGGCTATTGAGGAGGGGAGGACACTCTTCCTACTAACAAATGTACACTCTCCTTGACTACTTATTGGTTTCCGGAGGAAAGAAGACAGAGGACAGACTTTTCCCCAAATGAGATAAGGCCTAAGATTCACATGGAAGGCTGGTGGGGGGTGAGTTGCATCTTAAAGCCTTATAACAGTATCACAAGTTAGATGTCGGGGGTTAGGTTTAGGCCGTACCTTCGATCCAGTCCAGCCCAGCAATGCGAAGGCAAACTGGCTGTATGGAGAGACCACCAGGTCTACCCTCACTGCTCTCCAGGACCGGGGACCTGAGCACTGAGAATGACCCAGCACCCAGCTCACCTTCTGGGCATGGTCACCCACCACCACAAGGGTCTGGGGAAGTGGGTGAGGAGAGTCTGAGTGGGTGTGTGGATCTGTATTGGTCAGTGTCGGTGAGTATGTCTGTGGACCATCCCCCGTCTGGATCTCCCTCCCCTTCTGGATCTCCCTCCCCGTCTGGATCTCCCGCCCCGTCTGGATCTCCCGCCCCGTCTGGATCTCCCGCCCCGTCTGGATCTCCCGCCCCGTCTGGATCTCCCGCCCCGTCTGGATCTCCCGCCCCGTCTGGATCTCCCGCCCCGTCTGGTTCTCCCTCCCCGTCTGGTTCTCCCTCCCCGTCTGGTTCTCCCTCCCTTCGTTGTCTGTGCTCAGTCTAAAGATGGAGAAGCATCTTTCAAAGCGGTCCATGTTAGAGGCTGGCCTCGCAGGACCCTCTTTGCTCTCCAGATAAGAGTTCCCAGTGGTCTTCTGGTACAACAGGAAGCCCTGGGGACAGAATAGAGTGTTACACCCGTGGGGGTACAGAAACACCCTTACTCAGGTGGGCATGTTGAACTGAACAGGCCTGATGGTGTTTCGTATAGTAAACAGCTAAGCATACATTCCATATTTAGTTGACAAAAGGAAATGGGGAAATGCTTTCTGGGAATTGTAATAGATAGTGTAAAGTTGTTTGGATGGAAAATAGAAACATCTGGTGTGTGTTACCTGTGCTTCAAGCCAGGACACCACCTTAGGCATGAGCCCCTCCTCTCTGCCCTCGTCGGGATGGGTTATCAAGAAGTCCACATCATGACCAGTCTGCTTACCTCTATAGTAGGGATGTGACAAATGAACACGTTTGCTCACAATTAAAAACAGAAAGAAAAAATATCTTACAATTCCAAGTCAATTCACAATGCAGAATAATGAGATTGTAATGTTCTTTGTTTCACGGAAACATGACTCACTCGGGATACGTCATCAGAGTCGGTACAGCCACCTGGCTTTTTCTTTAAAAAAATATGTTTTTTACCCCCTTTTTGTGGTATCCAATTGTTGTTAGTAATTACTATCTTGTCTCATTGCTACAACTCCTGTACGGGCTCGGGAGAGACGAAGGTCGAAAGTCATGCGTCCTCCGAAACAAAACCCAACCAAGCCGCACTGCTTCTTAACACAGCGCGCCTCCAACCGGAAGCCAGCCGCACCAATGTGTCGGAGGAAACACCGTGCACCTGGCTACCTTGGTTAGCGTGCACTGCGCCCGGCCCGCCACAGGAGTCGCTGGTGCGCGATGAGACAAGGATATCCCTACTGGCCAAACCCTCCCTAACCCGGATGACGCTAGGCCAATTGTGTGTCGCCCCACGGACCTCCCGGTCGCGGCCAGCTGCGACAGAGCCTGGGTGCGAACCCAGAATCTCTGGTGGCACAGCTAGCACTGCGATGCAGTGCCCTAGACCACTGCACCACCCGGGAGGCCCCACCTGGCTTTTTCACGCGCCGGGTGGGGCGCATCGGGCCGACAGAAACAAACATCTCTCTGGTAAGAAGAAGGGCGGGGGTGTATGCCTTATGATTAACGAGATGTGGTGTGATCATAACAACATACAGGAACTCAAGTCCTTTTGTTCACCTGACCTAGAATTCCTTACAATCAAATGCCGGCCGCATTATCTACCAAGATAATTATCTTCGATCATAATCAGTCGTGTATATCCCCCCAAGCAGACACATCGACGGCCCGAAATAACTTAATTTGACTCTATGTCAACTGGAAACCACATATGCTGAGGCTGCCTTTATTGTAGCTGGGGATTTTAACAAGGCTAATCTGAAAACAAGGCTCCCTAAATTTTAGCAGCATTTTGAATGCGAGACCCGGGCTGGCAAAACCCTGGATCATTGTTATTCTAACTTCCGCGACGCATATAAAGCCATAACCCACTCTCCTTTCGTAAAATCTGACCACGACTCCATTTTGTTGCTCCCTGCCTATAGACAGAAACTAAAACAGGAAGCACCCGTGCTTAGGTCTGTTCAACGCTGGTACGACCAATCGGATTCCACACTTCAAGATTGCTTCGATCACGTGGACTGGGATATGTTCCGCATAGCGTCGGACAATAACATTGATGAATACGCTGATTCGGTGAGCGAGTTTATTAGCAAGTGCATCGCTGATGTTGCATCCACAGCGTGTATTAAAACATTCCCCAACCAGAAACCGTGGATTGATGGCAGCATTCGTGCAAAACTGAAAATGCGAACCACTGCTTTATTCAGGGCAAGGTGACCGGAAACATGACCGAATACAAACAGTGTAGCTATTCCCTCTGCAAGGTAATCAAACAAGCTAAGGGTCAGCATAGAGACAAAGTAGAGATGCAATTCAACGGCTCAGACACGAGAGGTATGTGGTAGGGTCTACAGTCAATCACGGACTACAAAAGGAAAACCAGCCCTGTCGTGGACCAGGATGTCTTGCTCCCAAACAAGCTAAACAACTTCTTTGCTCGCTTTGAGGACACTACAGTGCCACTGACATGGCCCGCTACGAAAACCTGCAGCCAACGTGAGTAAAACATTTACGGCATCACCAGCCACGTCCTCAGAGCATGCGCAGACCAGCTGGCTGGTGTGTTTACGGACATATTCAATCAATCCCTATCCCAGTCTGCTGTTCCCACATGCTTCAAGAGGGCCACCATTGTTTCTGTTCCCAAGAAAGCTAACGTAACTGAGCTAAAGGACTATCGCCCCGTAGCACTCACTTCAGTCATCATGAAGTGCTTTGAGAGACTAGTCAAGGACCATATCACCTCCACCCTACCGGACACCCTAGACCCACTCCAATTTGCTTACCGCCCCAATAGGTCCACAGACGACGCAATCGCAATCACACTGCCCTAACCCATCTGGACAAGAGGAATACCTATGTGAGAATGCTGTTCATTGACTACAGCTCAGCATTTAACACCATAGTACCCTCCAAACTCGTCATCAAGCTCGAGACCCTGGGTCTCGACCCCGCCCTGTGCAACTGGGTCCTGGACTTCCTGACGGGCCGCCCCCAGGTGGTGAGGGTAGGTAACAATATCTCCAACCCGCTGATCCTCAACACTGGGGCCCCACAAGGGTGCATTCTCAGCCCTCTCCTGTACTCCCTGTTCACCCACGGCTGCGTGGCCATGCATGCCTCCAACTCAATCATCAAGTTTGCAGACGACACTACAGTGGTAGGCTTGATTACCAACAACGACGAGACGGCCTACATGGAGGAGGTGAGGGCCCTCGGAGTGTGGCGTCAGGAAAATAACCTCACACTCAATGTCAACAAAACAAAGGAGATGATTGTGGACTTCAGGAAACAGCAGAGGGAGTAGCCCCCTAGTCACATCGACGGGACAGTAGTGGAGAAGGTGGAAAGTTCCTCGGCGTACACATTACGGACAAACGGAAATGGTCCACCCACACAGACAGTGTGGTGAAGAAGGCGCAGTAGGGCCTCTTCAACCTCAGGGGGCTGAAGAAATTTGTCTCGTCACCAAAAACACTAAAACTTTTAAAACGCACAATCGAGAGCTTCCTGTCGGGCTGTATCACCGCCTGGTACGGCAACTGCTCCGCCCACAACCGTAAGTCTCTCCAGAGGGTAGTGAGGTCTGCACAACACATCACCGGGTGCAAACTACCTGCCCTCCAGGACACCTACACCACCCGATGTCACAGGAAGGCCAAAAAGATCAAGGACAACAACCACCCGAGCCACTGCCTGTTCACCCCACTATCATCCTTCATGTATGTATGTAACAAATGTATCACTAGCCACTTTAAACAATGCCTTTATATAATGTTTACATACCCTCCATTACTCATCTCATATGTATATACTGTACTCTATACTAGAGGTCGACCGATTAATCGGAATGGCCGATTAATTAGGGCCAATTTCAAGTTTTCATAACAAATCGGAAATCTGTATTTTTGGGCACCGATTTGCCGATTTTTATTATATATATATATATATATATATATATATTTTAAATATATATTATTTTATATATACCTTTATTTAACTTGGCAAGTCAGTTAAGAAAACATTCTTATTTTCAATGACGGCCTAGGAACGGTGGGTTAACTACCTTGTTCAGGGGCAGAACGACAGATTTTCACCTTGTCAGCTCGGGGGATCCAATCTTGCAACCTTACAGTTAACTAGTCCAACGCAATAACGACCTGCCTCTCTCTCGTTGCACTCCACAAGGAGACTGCCTGTTACGCGAATGCAGTAAGCCAAGGTAAGTTCCTAGCTAGCATTAAACTTATCTTATAAAAAACAATCATAATAACTAGTTAACTACATATGGTTGATGATATGGTTGATGATATTACTAGATATTATCTAGCATGTCCTGCGTTGCATATAATCTGACTGAGCATACAAGTATCTAAGTATCTGACTGAGCGGTGGTAGGTAGAAGCAGGCGCGTAAACATGCATTCAAACAGCACTTTGTGCGTTTTGCCAGCAGCTCTTCATTGTGCGTCAAGCATTGCGCTGTTTATGACTTCAAGCCTATCAACTCCCGAGATGAGGCTGGTGTAACCGAAGTGAAATGGCTAGCTAGTTAGCGCGCGCTAATAGCGTTTCAAACGTCACTCGCTCTGAGCCTTCTAGTAGTTGTTCCCCGTGCTCTGCTTGGGTAACGCTGCACCAGGGAGGAGAGAGGAGAGGGACGAAAGCTATACTGTTACACTGGCAATACTAAAGTGCCTATAAGAACATCCAATATTCAAAGGTTAATGAAATACAAATGGTATAGAGGGAAATAGTCCTATAATTCCTATAATAACTACAACCTAAAACTTCTTACCTGGGAATATTGAAGACTCATGTTAAAAGGAACCACCAGCTTTCATATGTTCTCATGTTCTGAGCAAGGAACTGAAATGTTAGCTTTCTTACATAGCACATATTGCACTTTTACTTTCTTCTCCAACACTTTGTTTTTGCATTATTTAAACCAAATTGAACATGTTTCATTATTTACTTGGGAGGCTAAATTGATTTTATTGATGTATTATATTAAGTTAAAATAAGTGTTCATTCAGTATTGTTGTAATTGTCATTTTTACAAATACATAAAAATATAAAATTGTCCGATTAAACGGTATCGGCTTTTTTGGTCCTCCAATAATCGGTTTCGGTGTTGAAAAATCATAATCGGTCGACCTCTACTCTATACCGTCTACTGCATCTTGCCTATGCCGTTCGACCATCACTCATTCAAATATTTTTTATGTATATATCCTTATTAATTCCTTTACACTTGTGTTTATAAGGTAGTTGTTGTGAAATTGTTAGTTTAGGTTACTTGTTAGATATTACTGCATGGTCAGAACTAGAAGCACAAGCATTTCGCTACACTCGCATTAACATCTGCTAACAATGTGTATATGACAAATCAAATTTGATGGTTCTATTACGCACGTATGACCACTAGGGCCAGGCAATGAAGTTCTACCTACCACAGTCATATAGCCTTGAAAACGCCTCAATGAAGTTCAACCTACCACAGTCATATAGCCTTGAAAACCTTTTAAATGCTGAAACTAAACCTTCTCTGGGAATCTTTTCGAAGCGCCACTGAACGGGCATTTTACTAACCTCCATCACTATTCAACCATAACGGTCAATAAAATGGCCTAGAGCTGCCTGCGTGCAGACCACTCGCTCCTAAAAAAAGTATGTACATTATTTAAAATACTGTCACTTACCAAGACATTTAGCAAGACATTTAGCAGAAAACATTTTCCACTAGGCATCGACTACTAAGATTCAGTATTTTTGGAACGGAGGAGACTGATAAGTTGCAGTACTTCCGAGAACAAACACTCGCATCTTTCATAGCGAGCTAGCGAGGGACGGAGAGAGAGGGGAGGGGCACAGCATAGGCAGAGAGAGGGGAGGGGCACAGCATAGGCAGAGAGAGGGGAGGGGCACAGCATAGGCAGGTCGGCCACCAGGCAGACGGAGTCAGAACCGTGCAGTAGGCCCATCTTTCATAGCGAGCTAGAGAGGGACGGAGAGAGAGGGGAGGGGCACAGCATAGGCAGAGAGAGGGGAGGGGCACAGCATAGGCAGGTCGGCCACCAGGCAGACGGAGTCAGAACCGTGCAGTAGGCCCATCTTTCATAGCGAGCTAGAGAGGGACGGAGAGAGAGGGGAGGGGCACAGTATAGGCAGGTCGGCCACTAGGCAGACGGAGTCAGAACCGTGCAGTAGGCCCATCTTTCATAGCGAGCTAGAGAGGGACGGAGAGAGAGGGGAGGGGCACAGTATAGGCAGGTCGGCCACTAGGCAGACGGAGTCAGAACCGTGCAGTAGGCCCATCTTTGATAGCGAGCTAGAGAGGGACGGAGAGAGAGCTGCAATCAATAGCTGTATCTCGCAATGGAATGCTGTATTTCGCAATTTCTTAACTTGCAATGTCTCGCAACTTCAGTAAAGCCTATCATCAATGAATGTGCTAGGATATTCTACACGCAACAGACTGAAGACACACTGGCATCATTAGTGAAGAGAGAGCAGGAGAGCCAGCTGCACTGTGATTTTAATTTTGTGGGGGGAAAGAACCAAATTTCGATTAAACGTTCACAACCCTACACTAAAGAAATAGAGAGGAACAAGATCAACGAAGGACAGATATAGAGGGGAAAGAAAGAAACGTAGAGAGATACAGACCAGTTATATGTCCCTGAATGCATAGAGCAGTGAAAACTGCTCAGCGTACCTCCTGAATCCTCCAATCAGAGTGATCTCTGCCCCCGGGAGCACAGCATGGACCGCACTCTCCACAATCTGACCAATTGCAACAGCCTCTGATTTTGTGACAGGCAGGTTCAGTTCATCATAATACTGCAGACCTGAGAGGGAAAGAAGAAGAAAAGAGGATTGAGTGACCTTTGCACTGACTGTAGAAAACTATTGTGCAGAGGGCACTTTGGGCTTACTACCACTGCTCAGAGAGGCTCTTCACACAAACACACACACCTGCTCGTTGCGCTCTGTTGAGTGTGTGTCCTGATCTTTGCAGGTCAGAGGGGGTGTGTATTCCCTCCCTGAACCAACGGTCCGCTGTCTTCGCCCCTACCCCGAAAATACCTGTTAGGGCCTGAAACACACCCTTCTCTCCAATAAGTGGAAGCAAAGGACAGAGAACCATAACCAGAGATGGAGGTCTCAGTGCACCCTAACTCACCTTCATGGCCTTAAACTGTTCTGAATGCGTGGTGGTCTCCACCTCATGAGATACACCATCCTCCAGAACCTCCTAAAGATAAACAGGGAGAAGGAGGGACTGAGAGGCAGATTGAGAGGTTCTGATAAGAGACTTGGAGAGAAGAGACCAGAGAAATACACAGGCAGAAAGAGAGAGAAATACACACAGGCAGAAAGAGCGAGAGGTGAAAACATAGAGAAGTGAAAAAAATAGACAGCTGTCTGTATCCAGACCTTGATGACTCTGAGTGAGTGCTCCCCCAGACAAGGCAGTCCTCGTAGTTGCTCTGCCCCTCTGACCTCCTGGGGGAGGGACTTCAACAAGGCTGCCGCCCTACGGAACGCCACTCCCCGTCCCTCGTTTTCACCGAGCTCCGCATTATCAGCCAGTATGGACAACGCATCCTACAGGGGGGAGAAAAAGAAAGGGGAGAAGGGAGAGAGAGAGGGAGAGAGAAGGGGAGAGGGAGAGAGAGGGGGGGGGAGAGAGGAGGTGAGAGAGAAGGGGAGGGGAGAGAGAGAAGGAGGGGAGAGAGAGAAAGGAGGGGAGGGAGAGAGAAGGGGAGAGAGAGAGAGAAGGGGAGGAGAGAGGGAGAGGAGAGAGAAGAGGAGAGGGAGAGATGGGTGAGAGGAGAGAGAAGTGTGGGGGGGGTGGAAAGAGAGAAGAGAAGTGGGTGGAAGGAGGGTAAGAGAAGTGGGTGTGAGGAAGAGGAGAGAGAGAAGTGGTGAGAGAGAAGAGAGAGAGAGAGAAGTGGGTGAGTAGAGATAAGTTTTTGAGAGAGGAGACGAGAGTAGAAGAGAAGTGGTTTGGAAAGAGGAGAAGTGGTGAGAGAGAAGAGAAGTGTTTGAGTAGAGGAGAGTGGTGGAGAGAGGAAAGAAGAAGAAAGA